>NW_003546515.1:65821-71343 GCF_000090795.2 Amphimedon queenslandica
TGCATAACCATTAATAATTATATTAGGCAAATAGTTCGAATAGGAAAAAACTATTCGAATATTGCTTTAATGAATGAATATTCGAATATCTCACTATTCATTTCAGCCCTGTTAAGAAGCATTGTATAGCTCCTAATTTTCGTCAAAATCTTAATTCCTTGCTAAAATTAATTTTTGTCAATAAAAATTTTTGTCATTTTTGCTATTAACCCTCATGCTACCCACGTGGAGCAAAAATTTTGTCGGTTAAAAGTTTCGTCAGTCAAAAGTACCTGACGAATTTGACGAAAATTTTGACCGACGAAAATTTGGAGCTTTCTAGCTCCAAGTTGGTTGTATAACCCATGCAGAAAGTACGGCCATACTTTTCACAATATTACTGCATTGTGTTAATTATTGGGCGGGGTTTGTAATCACTTCCTGGGCTCAGGTGAATGTAAATGGACTTTAGTTTTGATACAAAAAGATGAAGGAGTTAAGGAAGAAGTAGCCATTTTAACCATGTGATAATAATTTATTCATGAATATTAATTAATTTACTCATATTTGCTGTTACAATTAATTCAAGTGCCGATTTGAGTAGATACCAGTTTGGTGGAAAGCTAATTAGCAATTATTATTATTATTAATTTTTAAAGTTTTTAAACTGTACTTGTATATTTTTATAAATATTATTGCATGTACTGATTGTTCTGGCATAATTATCCTCCAAAATCTTTATTACTTAATACTTACATACCGTATACGCCACATTTTTGTGGGGATTAAATTTCGCAATTTTTGCGTTTTGGAAAAATTCACGAAATTAAAATCCACAAAATAGCATGCTGATTGTATAGTAGGTGTGGTAGTTACAAATGTACAGTACATTAAAAAATTGCGAAATTTTTAAATACAGAAATGAAGCAAAATTGTGAAATTTCATACCCGTTAAATACATGTATATGGCATATATGGTAGTTTTGTTAGCATAATACCCTCACCCCTTTACCCTCTCTCACCCTCTCTACTCTGATTACCATAAGTATGTACATGTTATGTATTTCTTTTCTAGGTCATGGTCGGTCAACATCATGGGATTTAACAAAGATGTTGCGTGAAGAATCAATGGGAGGTAATTTGATACTAGTAATGATGGTTGATAATAATTATTGAATATCATTATACCTCTAGTACATGAAGACTTACCTTCTGCTGAACCTCCTAAACTACCTCCAGTAAGTATTGTGTATCTCTTAATTTCAGAAGAGATAAATTTTTGTGAATTGTTAAATTTTTGGTGATTGATAGCTGGACCAATTGAAGCCCCTGTACTATAGCACAGTGTCTGGCCAAATTTTTCCAAGAATGACTAAGAGAGAATTTAATAATTTTTTGATAGACATACATGTCCCTACATGTACATGTATGTTGTGTAGCAAGTTTCAGATGACAATTGGATTTTTATAATTTTTTTATTTACTCACAAATGGCGCCAAGTCCCTGTAGTCCTGTACTATAGCATAGTGTCTTTGGCCAAGTTTAGTCAAAAATGATTAAGAGAGAATTCTTTATTTATATTTTTTTCTGATACATATACATGTACATGTTCTTATATTGTGTGGCAAGTCTGAGTAATTGAGTTGATTCTGATCAAAGTTGGATTTTTATGAATTTTTAAATTTCTGAAAAATTGAGCCAAAGTCTCTGTACTGTAGTACAGTACTGTATAGTGGGAAATTTTGGAGGGGCTAATATTTGGCGAATTGCTAAACTTTGGTGATTGGCGGATTTTTAATTTGGCGAATTTGCTGCTGTGTGCCATTGAGCATGCGTATAATGGCTCAAAATGGCGGATTTTTATTTTGGCAAATGGCTATCAAGACGCCAAATTCGCCAAATTTAATCTCCTCCAAAATTTCTTGCTATACGGTATCTTTGGCCAAATTTTGCCAATAATGACTGGAGAGAATTTTGCATTTTTATAATTTTTTCTGATACATATACAGTGTATACTGTACATGTTACTATGTTGTGTAGCAAGTGATTCTGATCAAAATGGATTCTTTTATGAATAAAAGATTATTTTTAAAGTTCCTCCAAAAGCCATATACTGTATTGTAGTGCTTGTGAACTCATGAAGCTCATGCTGTTTAGCTCACTTAGCATGCTTTGTGGGAAACCCTGTACACACTATTATGTCAAGAGTGATCATACATGTTCATGTGCATGTTCATCATGTACATGTACATGCATGTACCGATACATTGTATCATAATTTTACTTGTAGAGAAGGACTATACTATCACCAAGCAGTGATGATGAATCAGGTACCAATAAAACCTTCACTCCACTTTTACAAAGATCAGCATCGACTGGTAGCATTGCCAGTGTCGGTGTACCTACCAACACACTTAAACAATCAGTAAGGGAATAACAATAATAAGTATTAATAGTTTCATTTTTACTTTTGTTAGTCGAGATCTCCTTCGATTGACTCGGGACCTGTTCTAGATCCTTCTGCTGGTTTGTTACCAAAAACAAAGTCAGAGCCTTCACATAAAAGAGTTGCTCCTGGACCACCCATCAAAGCAAAGCCAATTGTACCCAAAAAGGTAAGAATTGATTATTGAAAGTATCAACTGTTTATTATTTTGCTTGTATAGCCTTTGTATCCTCCAAGCTATAAGAAAGTTTCTCATGAAGATTCTGAATCTGATGAAAGGTACTTATTGTTTATTAATAATGTGAGGAATGCTGTATTCTATAGAGGTCCATTGTCAATGGAAACTTATAAGAAAAAGACAAAAATGGAGCTCCAGAGATCAGTGAGACAATTAAAAGAAGAGAATGCTGTTTATTTAAGAATGAATTCTGAATTGAGAGAGAAATTAACACAAGTATGATGCTTTATAGTCTTCTTGTACCATTCCTTCTCCTTTTGTAGTTAACAGAGCAAAGGGTTAAACTAGAAGTTAAATTAGAATCTTTAAAAAAGACCTGATTTTAAATTGATGTACTCTATGTATGTATCTATATGTGTGCTTGTGTGCATATTGTTATAATAATTATTAGTGGGTCCATCTCACTATAGGTAGAACTATAATTGTAGCAATCAATAACACACCTGTAGTTTTATCAGGTGATGGTATATTACAGTTTGAATTGGCTTTTTGAACTTAAAGCCTTTTTTGGAGAAGCAGACAGAATTATAACTACATGCATTAATGATAATTATAAATGGGCGTGGCTATACTATAGAGCGGTTTCATATGACGTCACAGCATGCGTCATAATTACTTCCGCATGGCAAAATGGCTACTTTGCCATTCATTTGTACAGCGCTATAAACTCTTCTGGCAGGCTTCATTAACTATGAGCATGGCTAATTCATGCTGCTCTTTCATTTTCCTGGACCCAGGGATGCAAAGGAAGTAAAAAGTCCTCGGATAGAGAATCAGTGAAGCGACCAAAGTGAACACAGCATTGCCTTGTTACTCCTGTAATTATTGCTATCGCTACTTTTCTGCTTACTACCGCTAGAATTGTACTCCTTTTCTGCCTTGTGCTGTGTAAAAGAAGTTATAGAAGAAGCAACTTTGCTGCTGTAAACGAATGAGGCTCATTAATTTTTGCCATACGGAAGTAATTATGACGTCAAAAGGTGACGTCAATGCAACCGCTCTCTATATATCCATAGATATTATACAAGTTGAGTTTGGGATAGGGTTGAGCCTATTATACTGTGTTTACACTAGCATCTTTAAGTGAGCCAGCCCTGTTTAAAGTGCGCCAGCACAGTTTCATTTGATAGTGTAAACAGTAACCAAACTGAGCTGAAGTGAGCTGGGCCAAACCAGGCCAGCATGGTTAGTACAGCAGGGCCAGCTCAGCCTGGTTCAGCACAGTTTGGCCCACTTCTGTAGTGTAAACGCAGCATTATTCTCATAAATTTTCCCATTATTCTTTCTGGAAATTCTTAATAATTCCCCCATTATTCTTTTCATTTTAGCCTATTATTCTCAATTTATTCTCAATAATTTTCTCAAACAATCAATTTTCACCCAAGAATTGCATTCCAGCAGCATAGGCGGATCTAGGCCCGGGCTAGCCCGGGCAATGCCCGGGTAGATTTTACTCGAGACCACACCCATTGGTGTGGTTTGGTTATTATAAGGGCTGGGTTGCATGGCAATACTATACTGTTATAATCTTATCACAATACATCTGAACAACCACAAACCACACAGTAATAACAATGTACATAGCTTCTGATAGCAAAGCAGGAGGTTAAGTGGTGAATAATTAACCAATTTGACCACACCCTTCATGAATATTAATGAGCCCGGGTGGTCTTGGATTTCTAGATCCGCCTATGTCCAGCAGTGTTTTAAAAATAGGTCTTCCAAAAAACACTAGCCAAAAATTTTAAAATTTTCTTCTGCAATCACCATTAACCTCAACTCCACCCATTATTCCACTATTATTCCTATTTTCATCCAATTATTCCAGCATTATTCCTCATATGAGGAAGCCCCTATTATTCCTAAAATTATGCTGGAATAATAGGCTCATCCCTAGTTTGGGACAAGAAAAACTGGAATAACTTTTTATAGGAAAGTGAGATAAGGATGAAACTTTCATAGGTTCTTAGTCGCCAAAGTCCATCAAAATCTGTGAAACCTTGGGTCTCTCAGCCCTTGGGAACCCTGAGAACCGGGTTCTCCCTATAAACCCAATGGCATACCAAAGCTAACCGCAATGACGTTTCATGATGTCATAGTTTACATAAGCACATGTAGTCGAGCGCCCAAACCATAGATATTAGAGTACTCGAGTATACGTAGTCTGTAATATCTATGCCCAAACTGATAATTCTTCTTTCAAAAAACTAATAGACCAAGATTTTCTGATAATGATGGCCTTTATGAAAACTAGTGACTCCAGCAGCTATTGTACTGCTTATCAGCAGCAGCAAGACTGTTTTAAGAGTGAAACAACACAGCCGCCATTCCTCTATGAATATCATTATTTACGTCATTTTGTGACGTAGCTACACTTTTCAAATTCCACACAGCTGCTTCCACTTAGTCTCGCTAGCCAGACCATTCCCCAGCCTACAGTAATTGGGGTGGACGGCGGGGAAGGGTCTGGTACACTCTTTAATGTAGTCTTGTTCTCCCGTCCAAAAGTGGACGTGACCAATCAGATTCAGTTATCCATGACATGTGACCACAAGTCACATTAAATATTAATTATCAAAATGGCGACTTTTCAAGAGTTGTGGAGAGAATGCTGAAAAGCAAGCTATAGAGTGGTAGCATCCAGCGTCTTATTGATTCTGGAGAGGCATCTTAGTGAAAGGTATCCGGGTAATATGCTACAAGTTTGTCTGGATGCCATGAAACATGCATTTCGGTTCAATTTTATTGTTGTTTCATATAAACAGTATTTTTGTTGTTGAATTGCACTTTTCCACTTCTTCCTTCTCTTTTTACTGGTTTCATTGTATTTTATAATCATTATAAGACATTTTCAATAAA
>NW_003546515.1:71853-80961 GCF_000090795.2 Amphimedon queenslandica
CCGATGTGGATGGGCAGGTCTGACTCTTTCTTCTTTCCTTATTATTAGCTTTTTTAAAATACATGTATAGTTTCCTTGTTTTATTTTTATTTTATTTTTTCCTCATAGGGCCTTCCCTCTCCTTTCCCTTTTTTGTTTTTCTCTATTATTAGCTCTAATTAGTTCTTGTTTTTGATAATAATAATAATAATAATGATAATAATAATAATAATAATAATAATAATAATAAATATTAATAATGATGATAATAGTGATATTTTTAACATCAACTGTTTGTAGAATAGTCCCCAGGTTTGTCCTTATGGTTTGTATGCTGAACAATTGTCAGGGACTGCCTTTACTTGTCCAAGGGAAACTAATAAAAGAAGGTCATTATTATTTTTATTTATTATAATATCAATTTTTATGTAATTGATATTTTAGATAAAAGGAAGGCATTCTTATTTTTATTTTTGTGATATGAATTTTTATTTAATTGAAGTGCATGGCTTTCAATAAAAGAAGGACATTATTATTTTTATTTATTGCAATAATAATATTTATATTTTATTAATAATTATTTTATTTTAGTTGGTTGTATCGTATCAGACCATCCGTTGGTCACACTCCATACAAACCTCTTGATGAAGGAAGAGTTGAGAGTGACTTTTCAAAATGGCCACCCAATCCTAACCAGGTATATCAATTATAATCCACATCACTTCCTTTATTAGAGGACTAGTTCCGCTGGCAACCTTTTAAAATACCTGAAGAGAAGACCGACTTTGTTCAAGTTAATAATTACAATATTAATTTATTTAGTTTATTGATTCTTTAATGATAGGGGCTGAATACAATATGTGGAGCTGGTGACCCTAAGTCAAGGAATGGCATATCAGTCTATATCTATTTATGCAATACTTCAATGACAGACAAGTGTATGTATAATGCTGATGGAGACTTTCTGATAGGTATAATGTTATATTTATTTATTTTATGTTAAATTAAGAATATTTTGCTTGTAGTTCCACAAGAAGGGCCCCTTCATATATACACTGAATTTGGACAGCTTTATGTTCAGCCCAATGAAATTGTTGTCATTCAGGTACATGTATAATTGCATCTACATGTACATGTTAATGTACGTGTACACTAACTACCTTAGCTTGAGAATTTTTCACTGTTGAAATAAAATTTGCTTTTTAAAGTTTTAGCATATGAAATACATGTACCGTATAGCGGGTAATTTTTGAGGGGCTAAAATTTGCCAAAATGCTAAGTTTTGGTGATTGGCGGATTTTAATTTTGCGAATTTGTGGCCACGTGCTATTGAGCATACGTATAATGGCTCAAAATGGGGGATTTTTATTTTGGCGAATGGCCATCAAAATGCCAAATTCGCCAAAATGCTATGTACAACTTGAAATTTTTCACCCCTATTATTTTTTAATAAAATTTTCCTAATTTATGGTATATTTATGATAATTATATTAATATTTATACATGTAGCAAGGGATGAAGTTTTCAGTGAATGTGTCTGGCCCCAGCAGAGGATACATTCTTGAGGTATACAATGGACATTTTCAGTTGCCTAATCTTGGACCAATTGGTTAGTTAATGCCACTAATACATGTACATGTACGTGTACATGTAACAACTAACAAGTATAGAGAAACATATGCCTGTGTAACTAGTGACATACCTGTACATACATGATGTAATGTACTGTTATATAACATAATACACATGTTCACAGTGTAATATACAAGTACTGCTAATGTATAAATTAGACATACATGTACACCACATGTACATGTACACACATACATATACATGTACAATTTATACATAGTACATGTAAATGTAATATATTTCATTATCAAGCAATTACTTTTTACCATTGAGAGATGTCATTTAAATACTTTTGCTTAAACAATGGAATCACATCATTATAATGTTACATGAGAAACATTGTTTCTTCAAATCACTTATTAAAATATACAAGTATGGTAATATGACAATTAAGTAATAATTTTTAGAGCAATTACAATTTTATACATATACATGTACATGTAAGTACATGTACTTAAATTTAATTTCAGAGTATATATCGTATTTCCTCGTGGAAACGCCTAGGCATTTATTTCTTATAAAGACCCGTTTGCCAGGCATTTAAATGAAGTAGGCGTTTATACGAGGTTGGCATTTATAACCAAAAATAATCCTTACCACCATGTTTCAATAGACACAACGCGTAGTTTAAAACTGACATCAAAGCTTCAATGAGTTTTCTTAGCCTTCTCAGCTGCAGCTGCCATTGTAGAATGTAGACTACGTAAGGTAGTAGGTACATGTACCACGTGGATGGGGCAGGTGGGTGTGGTATAGGCTTTTAATCAAGAATGGGCGTCTAAACAAGCATGGGCGTTTATTGTCAAAGTTATATGCTGTCTCTAGGCATTTATACAGGCATGGGCGTTTATAGGGAGTAGGCGTTTTTATGAGGAAATACGGTATACATGTACATGTAGGTACATGTATATACGATACTAGTAATCCTTATTTTATTTTTAGGAGCGAATGGTTTAGCAAATCCACGAGACTTCTTGTCTCCTGTTGCGTGGTATGAGGACAGAGATAATATATCTTATAATGTTGTTGGGAAATTTCAAGGAAAACTCTTCACTTGTTCTCAAGTTAGAGAAAATATTTTTTGATTAATTTTTCTGTATTTCTTCATTCCCTTCATTACTACTCCACATGTCATGCTAAGTGAGCTAAAAACATGAGCTTCATGAGCTGACATGTACATGTACAGTATATGTACATGGCTTTGAAATTAGAATGAAAATAACAAAATTGAAATCTGACAAAACACATGCTTTAATTTTCTTTTCCCATTATGTTAAACGTCCTCTCTCTTTTCCTGTGTATATACTCATGTAGGATCATTCACCTTTTGATGTGGTTGGTTGGCATGGTAATTACGCACCGTTTAAATATGATTTGTCTACTTTCATGGTAATAAATACAGTGTCATTTGATCATGCTGTAAGTAATCATAATAACCACCGAACTTGTATGATATCATAATTTAATATTGAAATATTATCCATCCATATTTACTGTCTTGACGTGCCCTAGCAACACTCCTGGTGTGGCTGTCGCAGATTTTGTTATATTCCCTCCTCGCTGGTCAGTGGGAGAGCATACCTTCAGGCCTCCTTATTATCACCGTAAATCATACATTTAACTAATTCACATGAGTATTTACAGTGTACATGTACTAGGACTAGGGCTGAAAAGAATAGTGCAATTCAAATATTTTGTCATTACGTACATGTACATGTGTGTGTAGAGCTATTCATGTACATGTACATGTGTAAGTGGACTATCATATACAGTTGTACATGTACATGTAAACAGTTTTTTGAGTGAATTACATTTCACGAAATCTGCTAAATTTCCGATTCATAGATTTTAATTTAGTGAATTCTACAATGTGCCATGTGGGTAGAGTATTGATTTTTTATGGATTTTTTGCAAATCAGGAAGGAATTTGCTTTTGACATGATCAATTACTAGGGCTGAAATATAGTTATATACTTTTTTATATACATGTACATAGCTACTCAAATATCCACAAAATACATATACATGTACATGTATAAGTGTTACATGGTAACTACATATTCATTTATATGTATTGTATAGGTAATTGTATGAGTGAGTTTATGGGTATCATAAGTGGAGTCTATGATGCTAAGAAGGACAATCGACCAGGAGGAGCAACACTCCATAGCATGATGACACCACATGGACCTGATGCAGCAATGTTTAAGAAAGCTACAACGGATGAACTGAAACCTTTTAAGCTGGAGAATAACATGGTAAATATATTGTTATCATTAATATTGTGATTATTATTTATTATTATTATTATTAATGTAACACACTTACATGTACATGTACATTGTAGATGTAGGATAAACCAAAAAAGCAAAAAGTTACTGATAAGATAATAGAAATAAAAATGAAATACCAATTTGGATATGATTTAGATTAGATTAATTTAGCTTACATGTACATGTACATTAAAGTTGTTCAGAAACCAGATTAATTGTATTCACAAGTAATTGTTGTTAGATCAGCTTCCACACACCAACTAGTTTATTTCTAAACCCATTTTAAACCATTAGTGTAGATAGCAAAATACTGTTATGTTAAATTAATGAAGTATGAATTCAAGAAATTAGTGTATGGTGCCTTTTTCAAGGGCTATAAATTTTGTGAACTTTGCAATTTTTTGAAGATTCGTGGAAATTACTTCCATGAAAATCAAATTAATACTGTACAAGATAGCAGACGACATAAATTTAATCTGCAAAATAAAAACCGCGAAATTTATAGTCCTCAAAAAGGCACTCTGCAGTACAATGTACATGTACATGCACACTGTACATATTGTACATTTATGCATACGTGTGTATAATGGTAATATTTTTCATATTGTCTTTTTATGTTCATCATCTTATCAATCATTATTATTATTGGTATTGTTAATATTATTGTTTTTGTTAATATTATTGTTGCTGTTATCATAATTTTTAGGCCTTTATGTTTGAGTCTTCATTCAGTATGGCTGTTACACAATGGGGAGAGAAAGATTGCGGTACTTTAGAAGATGCTTATTTCAAGTGTTGGGCTGGAATTCAGAAATATTTTGATCCTAACAATAAATAAGAAACTTGTATTATACTTGCTGTTCTGATTATTATCATTTGAATTACAAATAATTTTTGCATGCTATTGAAAAGTATTTACTATTAATTTATGGGCGTGGTCAATGTTGGCATGGCGACCGGAAAACAGACTGGTACATTTTGACTAACATTTTGAGCTTTGTTTTTCATCTTTTCGTGTACAATGGGGAATAGTTTAAAATCCAGAAGGTGAGTAGCAATATTAAGACTTATTGTGACCTGTATTTAGGGATATTACAATCACTCTCCTTGGATTAGACGGTGCTGGTAAATCAAGCTTGTTACAGATCCTAACAGACGGTAGAGTGTACACTGGTAGTCGTTATTATAATCATTATTACTGTGTAGATGAGGAAAATACCGCTCCATTGCCAACAATTGGATACACAACAAGAAAAATTAGAAAAGGAAGATATAATATTTTATTAGCTGAAGTTGGGGGAGGAGTAGATATTCGTAGCATTTGGCCTAAATATTATGCACAGGTATGTGTATAATTGATTTCATGTATTTGTGTGAGAGAATTCTGCATTGTTATAATTTTTCCTGATACATGTGCGCATGCATTTTCTTATGTTGTGTAGAAATTTGAGTGGATTCCAATCAAAATTTGGAATTTTTTAATGATTTTAAAAGCTTCTCTAAAAAGCCATGTTACTATTGTACATATAGTGCTTGCCAACTAATAAAGGAGGCTGTTTAACTCACTTAAAGGCATAACTTGTGAAAACTCTCCACAGCTACATGTACATGTACATGTACCGGTACATGTTTGTTGTATTTATTGCTATAGTACTATTATTAATTCACACTATACAGTATGCACACACAAGCAATCAAGCATGTACATGTGTTCCACAAAATACAGTTTCAGGCTATTAAAATTTAATATGAAAGTACACTTGTGTATCATCATGCATGCTTATACAATGCATGTAATTGCATTGTTTTTATATGATTGACTGATCAGCCACCATCATGTACATGCATTTATCATTGTTATGACAAAATTGTCTTGTGTTTGTGTATATGTACATTGACATGTATAATTATTGTATAAACATTTGTACAAGGTAGCCCTTGAAGCATGTACAGTAAATCAAGTACAATTTGTTGATGAATTTATTTGTTACACATGTATATCCAATTCACATACATGTAGATGTACATATACATTTACATTTACATGCAATTACAGTGAAGCGCAGGTGAATGTAATGTAATGTAGTTATCCCTCTGCTATTATCTGGCTTAGTATTCTTACTTACTGTGTGATGAAATGATGATTACTGTATAAAACATTCCATTTATTATTTATAGTGTCACGCTATCATTTACATGATTGATGGAAGCAGTAATAGAGAGAAACTCCATGAAAGTAAAGAAGAGCTCCACAAAGTCCTGCTAGACAATAGAATGATAGGGAAGCCATTACTAGTCATTTGCAACAAAACTGACAATGAAAACTGTGTCAGCCCTACCGAACTTGTTAATTTATTGGATCTATCTAGTATATTGCAAGAAAGCATTAATAATGGATTGGTAACTCAAATAATTACTCGAGTGGTGAGATGATCCCTCCTCATTACTACTTGTCATGTTAGCTCCATTGTCTCATTTAGTGGCAGTGTAGCTGTTTGAGAAATAACAGTAGGAGGATGGATCGGAGGATAAATCATGCCATGAAGTGGTTACTTGAAAGAGTATCGAATGAATGGAATACACTGTCAGTAAGAGTCAATGAGCAACATGAGTCTGAACTAAAAGAGAAAGAATTAGCAAAACAGGCTAGAATTGAAGAAAGGAAAAGAAGGAGAGAGGAAGAAGAAAGGTGCAGTAGATGTACTTTGGGTTCACAGCAAGGAATTATGAATTTATTTATGAATTATTATTTGATAGAGTTGAAAGAGAAACTGTTGAATCAGTTAAAGGGAACCATGACAAACAAGATGATGATAATAACGGCATAATAACAGTTAAAATCAACGATAGTAATAATTGTTACAATAACTTGTATGCACACATGTAGGTAACTGCAGAGATTGAGCCAGTAAATGAAGTATTGGTGAAAGATTTAACTAGTACTACTGATCGATCTTCAGATAATCTTATTGCTACTGTTAGTTCTGAATCTGTAAGTCAGTCCATAATGCAACGAAATGATCAATATTGTGACAATTTATACACAGGTACACTCAAAAAATGAAAAGATTAAGACTGCAAAAATACTGCGAAAAGTGAAACGGAATAAACTAGTGCCAATTAACCACGACCCAGTCGACCCTAGCTCCTTTTCATCAAAACCTCCCTTACTGTCTCCATGGGTAACTAATGGAGAACATGTCCATACTGGTACAATTAAGACTCTAACTGCTAATGCTGATACATTAGTGCAGACTCACAAATTAATTCCAAGTAAAGAACATGTACTGTGTACAATTATTTATCATGCAAAATCACAGTAGGCAATCATCATCCCAATACTAATGATAGTTTCACTGCCCCACAAGTAAGTTATTTGTTGTCATTGTTGCTTGTAACTTCCTAATTTTCTTTATAGGATGTTTTTCTGCATTCTCCTGCAGAATATTGAGAATTATTGAGATGCCACCCACGTTCATTCATTTTTAATTTTGTATTTATTATTGTAGTATACGGTCCCGTTTACATCAGTCTAATAACCATTAATGTAGGCGTGGTCACTTTTGCGGACAAGCCATAAACGAACTGTCTGAAAGAGACTGAAGACAACAGTCAGGATTGCTCCAGAATTTAATACTCTTGCCTTGTATCGCTCGCTCTTATTCCTTGCAGCTCTAGTGAGGTCGTCATTTCTCTGCAGTTGTAAGTAGCCGTCTTTATTTGTTATACCTTGTATTCTGGAGCGCTTTTGGACATGTGTTTTTCTAGTATATATGTATATTCCTTGTATGTACATGTATAGTTTTGATTTCCAGTTTATCCATTGAAATAGATTCAATATAACTTGTTTATAAATTGTATATTTTCTCTAGTGAATACATTGCTAATGCACTGTATCATCTTTTCCCTTCCCCTCCTCTCTCTCCCCATCTATCACTCTCTCTCTCTTCCTACATTTCTAGCTTCCCATTTCTATGATTATGTATGTATTTGTTAGTTAATTAAATGATTATTGGTAAGTATCCAATTGGCTCTCGCTCCATATTGTTATGGCTTCACCCTACAGCTATAATAATAGTAATAAATACACATACTAAATGTTAATAAAGTTTTTGAGTAGTTGTTATTAGTTAAAGTGATAATTGTCTCTAATTACTTCGCATTTTCATACCATAAGTAGTGCTTCATGAACCTTGAAGAGCATTTGGATTACAAGTGTTTGTGTGTGTGTATAGATGTTGTTACACTGTGTATACGTGTGTAATATTGTGGATGTGGTTATATGGTTTTCCTTTGATAAATTCATTACTACTGTGGCAGTATACTCTATATTACTGGGTAAATGTACGTGTACATCTGCCTGTAGGTGCACTTGTTGATTGAGTTGGTAAATGATGTCAATGTGTTTCCTTCTATTGCTGGTTTCAGTTGTTACAATGATACAAACTGACACACTGCCCAGTACCAGTACACACACATGATGTGATCATTTCAGTATAGTTATAGTTACATAATAATTAGGAGTGAGAGTAAGAGACACACACTGCTAGTTATTATCTGTTATCAGGTTGTATAGTAACATCATACAATTGAATTGTTGTGGTCATAATGATTACAACAATCCAACAATCATCTGTCTGTCTGTCTGCCTGTTCTCTTCTTTTCCTTTTTGTTCCTTCCCCGTGATTTCTCTCTCTCTCTCCCTCTGTACTTGTCATGTTTTTGTAATTTTGTATAGTTATGGTAAACAGTTTCTTTATGTTGGTCTAGTTTGTCATTTGTGTGTTTCTTTCGTTTTTAAATATCTTTTGTAATTATAATATCATACCTTATTAATTGGATTATTTAATTTATGCAGGGTGTGACCTTTCACAATATGCCTCCCCCTCCTCCCCCTCCTCCTCCTCCTCCTCCTCTGAGATCTGCGACTACTAAAGTTTCTCCGTCTCATGCTCCTCCTCCTCCACGTCGTCCTGGCAGTGGTAGTCCTGCCCCACCTCCTCCTCCTCAGCGTCGCTCGTCCCTCAGTTCAAAATCAAGACAATCACAAGTTCCACCACCTCCTCCTCCAAAAGGAGGTGGAGCACCCCCTCCTCCTCCCCCTCCCCCTCCCCCTCCTCCTCCTGCTGGTCCCGGAGCACCTCCTCCTCCTCCTCTTGGTGGACCTCCTCCTCCTCCTCCCCCTCCCCCTCCTCCTCCTCCTCTAGGAGGTGGAGCTGGAATA
>NW_003546515.1:80971-96042 GCF_000090795.2 Amphimedon queenslandica
GTCCCGGAGCACCTCCTCCTCCTCCTCTTGGTGGACCTCCTCCTCCTCCCCCTCCCCCTCCTCCTCCTCCTTTAGGAGGTGGAGCTGGAATACCTCCTCCTCCTCCTCCTGGTGGTGGCATACCTCCTCCTCCACCAGGACCTCCGGCAGTAGGAGGTGGAGTTCCTCCTCCCCCTCCTCCAGCAATAGGAGGACCTCCTCCTCCTCCCCCTCCTCCTCCCCCTCCTCCTCCTCCTCCTCCTCTAAGTGCAGGAGGGAAGTCAATGCCAAACAAAGAGAATAAAGCTCCTGTTGTTAAAAAGGCTCCACCTGCGCCTCCTAAAAGGACATCTTCAAGAAAGAGTCGTAGTTCTGAATTATATAGCGAACCACCACCTCCTCCTCCTCCTTTTCCTCAGGATGTTAAGAAGGCACCTCCCCCAGTGCCAGTTCGCTCTGAAAGCACTCATTTATCATCTCCAACTAAGAGACAGTCGGCCACAATATCCTTGGGATATGATCCTAATCTGACTAACGTAACTGCTCACCCTCCTCCACCTCCTCCTCCTCCTCTTGTACAGCGAAGGTCACAATCCTCACTCTCTCCTCCTCCTCCTCTGTCACTCATCACTCAACCTCCCCCTCCTCCTCCTCCTATAGTGACAGCTCCAGCTCCTCCTAATGGCCACAAGGATTACGATATACCTTTAACTAAACAGGAGAGGGAAGAGAGAGATAGGACAGTGCAGGATCCTTTATATGATGAATTACAGTTTAATAATGATCAGCAAGGTACATGTACATGTATTTTAAGCACATAGCCATGTACATGTACATGTACATTGTGTAATTGAATTGTGTAGTGGAATAGTAATACAGTTCGTAGAATTTTGTAATTGAAGAATGATTTACAGTGTAGGCCAAAAAATGACAAATTAGATTTTCATATTACATTTGCTTATAGAGACTAAGTTATGGTATACATCATGCTTGAGATGTTTACTCAACAAATATTTCAAATACAATGACCCGTTTTAATTAAGTTTCTAAAGTTCTTCTTAATTTCCCAAATGACCAGGCCCTTATCTTATTATTGTTGTTACATGATGTACAGTGTATGTACATGGTACATGTACACTTACAGTATGTGTAAGCTGTTATTATTACCATTTACATTGTACATAGGTTCCCAAATAACTGCTAAGCCCTTATCTTATTGTTATTGTTACATGTACATGTACATGTACATGTACATGTATATTGCTTTACTTGAACATGTACATGTATATGTACATGGACATGTACAATGTACATTTTACATTGTATGCTATACATTTATACATAATTGTACATGTATTATACATGTAGGTTCTCGTCCTCAGTCGCTGATTAGTGTATCATCTACTCTCTCCTCATCAATCAGCAGCTCCAGAGGAAGCAGGAAAGATGAAGTTGAGTATGACGTACCTCGTCCACCAAACTCCACCCTCCCTGCTCCCCCTCCCCCTCCTCCTCTTCCTCCCCCTCGTACCTCAAGTAATTCAGGGCTAATTTTTAATCCGGATGAGATGATTAATGATATTTTGAATGTATTAGAGGAAGAGCCAAGCCCCCCTAGTGGTGGAGCTTTGACAAGTGGTCTAATGAACACAAACGCTTCATCTTACAGCAGTTTAACTATATCTTCAAACAGCTCGGCAGATAATCTCGGAGTTTGGGACGACCTTAATTACGACGACGACGAAGATGAGTCTAGTGGTACCAACATAGAGAATCCTGTTCCAGGTTTGACTGATCCTAATTCTGTACTGAATGAAGATGACGAAGTGTTGCTTGATAACTGGATAAAGGAGTTAGAGTCTGGAGTACAGAGGATGTCTGGTTTATTGTCTACTAGTGAATCACCTCCTCCTCCTCCTCCTCTACCTCCTCCTCCTCCTCGGTCTCAGTCTAATGTGCCCCCTCCCCCTCCACCACCTATCAAGCCTCCTTCCCCTAAAGTTGAAGTTAGTTTTAACTGTTGTTGTTAGATGTAGAAATAGATTTTGGAGAACTACATTTTTGTAAAATGGAAGATTTTAGAAACCATTTAGAAAGATTTTAGACTAAAAGTCTCCCAAACTCTTTCTACATGTAGATGCAATGATGACAATTGCGACATGTACACATTTACAATGTACATGTACATGCATGTACATTACATGTACTTGTGTTTGCGGGGAAGTTTTTTTGCATATTGCTAAATTTTCTAGGTATTACTGTCTGTGACTTTTTTATAAACTCTTAATGCAGGAAGACCAACAGGAAAATTTCCTGCAGCTACATGTACATGTACATGTACATTGTACATGTACATGTACATATACACAGTACATGTACATGTACATTGTACATGTACATGTACATGTACATATACACAGTACATGTACATCTACATGTACATGTACATATACATATTGTAAATCATATTTATTCTTTATTTTAGACCCCGCCTATCAAAACGCCTGTCAATGAAGCCCCACCAACCTCATTCAATGCTCAACCTACTTCACCTAAAATTGGATCTCCTCCTAAAATTGAATTGTCTCCTCCCCCACAAGACCCTGGACTCCGCATGAAATCATTATCTCCACCTGAATCGGATCCAAGTGCAAGCCCTGTTAAAAGGAGGACGACACTATCAGAGAAGAAATTGGTAATGATAATAGTAATAATCATTTCCATGTAATAGTTGCATGTATTTTTTTATGTTAATCTCTGGCAATACTTGATGTATAGATGAATGTGAGTATAAAGGACGCATGTTATAAATAATAATAGTTGTTGTGTACATTGTTTATTGTTTGTTTTAATGTGTTCATTTGTTTACTATAGCAAGATAAATACTCATCATGGAGGGTGTCAATGTCAGCACTAGCAGGTAAGGTCTAATGAAATACACATGTACAGCACATACACAGAGTTTCTTTAATATACATGCAGTACATGTAAATTGATCATGTGATATGCGATATGTTGTACTCGTAAAGTACATGTATATATACATGTATATATATACACCTGTAACAGCAATTTATGGTGGTCAGGATGTAATGTCAAATTAGGGACACTTTTTTGCCAGCCAAGCATGCAGCCAAATGGCTGGTATGATACTCATAGTAGTGTACATGTACATGTAGGTGTAGTACATGTACAGATACATGTACATGTACATGTACATGTATATAGTATTTATTCATTTGTTTATTGTGTGTTGGTGTTATACAGGAGCTGAGGATAGTGACTTAGATGATATTTTAGCTGATTTGTGTAAACTGGAAGAAGATACAAAAGCACTTCAACTAGCTGCAGCTGATATATCATCAACTTCAAAGTAATATTAATATTAATAATAAAAATAGTGCCCGCACAATAATATAGTAGAAGGCGAAAAAAAGGATAAGTAGCAACAGTAGTACGCAGGTAGTGTGTAGGTAGTAATTTATTTCGTTACTCTTCGCTGCGCTACCCCCAGGAAGTACTGCAGTACCACCCAGTCACATGTTCTGTAGTAGCAAGCACTCACGCACTCTAGAGGCTCTCAAAGGACTTGAGGATGCTTCTCTTGGCTGTCTGTGCTCTCCAAGTTCATCTCTATTGCTGCTCTTTGCTGTTAGAAGGCTGTTTAGGAGGCTTTTCGCCCGATTCACTGTCGAGCTACTGTCCTGCTGCTGACCACGTGCACTGCTACTACTGGTGGGTTTGTGCATGCGCAATGAAGGAGTAGCGAACTACCTATGCAAAAGTAGAGTAGCTACTTATCTTTTTTTTCGCACTGTACTGTAGATTTATAATTACATGTACTGTATATTGATAATACTAGCTTCATTGTTTCCTCCACATATTGTACATACACTGTACATCTACATGTACAAGAATGTACATTATACATTTTATCAGTAATAGTTAGAGCTTTGAGAGCAGTTTTTATTTGATTTTCATGCACAATACCTTTCCCTATCTGTTACAATGTAATTGCTAAAAGTACCTGAAATATTGCTGTACATTGTACATCATGGTACATGTACATGTATGTTTGTATTTTCTCATTCTGTTTGTCAACAATATTTAACATGTTCTTTCAGTGACAGCTCAACTGTGAAGAAACCTGCACAGTCCACAAAAGAAGGAACTGTCTCCAGTGATGAGTTTGTCAAGATAATGATGACACTTCAAAACTCGAGTCAACTTGTTGCTGATCCATCAAAGACACTATCAGCTAAAGCTCAGACAGACTCCAGCACAGCTATAGCAAAAAGATCACGTGAGATTGTTCAGCACTTAATTTGTCAACTTACATGTACGTGCATTGTTCATTGATTAGTTTCACCAGCCTCCTCAGAACATGATGTCAGTTCAAAGGAAGAAGCTTCCAATAGCTCAGATATATTTTCACTTCACAGATCAAGCAGCATTTCAGGAGGTTAATGTTACATGTACATGTACATTTTACATAATGTACATGTACATGTACATGTACATGCACATGTGTATGTACATGTATTGTGACTATAAAGGCTGCATGGTTTCCAAATGTGTATCCCTTACAACAGCTCTACTATACTGTTGATGTAGTGTGGAGATAGAGCCCAGTTCCAACTCTACAACACTTGTATACTAACCATGGAATACATGTACATGTACTACAACGTCACATGTGCATGTACAGTACATTTACTTTATGGCTAGAAATGTTGTAGCCTATTTCACATAATTTTTACAAATTTTGAGATACATGTCATGCAAAATTTAACCCTTAAAGATTTCATTCTTTGACATGTACATGTATTAAGCCATAGCAGGCAAAGTGGACTCACAAAAATATAATCCTGAAAGGAATATTACAAGATATTCACAGTTTGTTCTAAGCAGGATTAGAAATTTTCATTTGTCTTATTTTCGTTCTGAGCAGTCATTTTGTACACGTGGCATTGAGGAAACACCTTTTTGTTTGGAAAATATTCGTTCCACAAGGAATAAGAATGAAAAGAACGAAATTAAACTGTGATGGAATATACCCGCTATACAGTATCTGGCTACATGTACATGTACATGTACTGTATACACATGTGCATGTATACATGTACATGTAAGACAGGATTGTTGCATAGTGTTCATACTGCAGCTGTCCTCTATACATAGTACAGGATCTTCCACTAAAAATTGCTAGGAAAAAATTTTCTAGTTTTAATATTTTTGATGCATACTTATACAGTACATCCTCCATTATCTGAACAGCTTGGTGCACTTTTATTTGGAGAAATGTTCGGATACCTGAATAATCCGGATAAGTGAAATACAGCACATAACACAGTAGACCGACCTATCCTGTCCTTTTTTGAAGAATAAATGTGCATGACTTTCCTTTCTCTAACTCGCAAAGCATCTCAGGCTTCTCTTTAATGGCCTTCCTCTTGGGTAAGCTCTGTTAAACTCATGCTCCAGCAGCCATTTTAACCGGTTATTAATAAATTAACTAGTCTGAGCATGCACATTAGAGACAGCCATGCGTTCAGATAAACGAGGGTTCGGATAACCGGTGTTCAGATAATAGAGGATGTACTGTAATTACTGTACATGTACATGTAGGTTAAATTTTTTTTTTAATTTTAGAGTTCAAATTTGAATTTTTTTGTTTTGAGTTTATGTTGTGTAGGAAGTTTGAGCTGATTCCATTCAAATTTGGATTTTTAATGAATTTTTGAAGCCGTTAAAAAATGTGGCTCAAGTCCCTGTACTATAATAGTACAAGGGTTTTTGGTCAAATTTTGTCAAAAATGACTTGAGAGAATTCTCAATTTTATAATTATTTTATTTATTATTGATGCATAATGTTATTGTGTGTTTCTATAGGTACAGTGAGTGGTAATACAATGAGACGTGGGACAATGAGTAGAAGAAGTGCTAAGAATGTGTACATGAATACTACAATCATTGAGCCGCCATCACCTACTCATGTACGGCATAAGATTAATTATGCATGTACATGTTTATGTACATCTTTGAATCTGTTTACTGTAGGTTGCTTTGAAAAAAGAATTGGATGATTTTGCAGATAAACTTGTCATTGATGAAAGCTTGACAACTGTAAGAGACTGAATGAGATGGAGAGAATTGGAAGAGAAAGAGGGAGGGAAATAAAAGCAAGAATATAATGGATGGGGAAACAGGGAAGTGGGAGAGAATGGAAAAATGATATACATGTACATGTACATGTACATTGTACATGTATCAGGGTTCTGCCTAGAAAGAAAATTAGAGGTGGTTGGAGACTGTTCCTTTTAAATTTATGTACACCATACTAGTAGACTATAGTATCATGCTTTATGTATGGTTATTAGTATTAATTGCATGGTTGGTCTAAGTGATGAACTAGTTGGTTCGTTTGTTGAGGTGGTTACCCCGACCATAATAGGAAGGACTATAATGTATGGAGAATGGATTAATTATTGGTATCAATTTTAGGAAGAACAAGCTGCAAAACTCAAAAGTGAAAAGATTAAGAAAGCAATGATGAGATTGAAGGAAGCCAGCATGCAAAAGGTTTGAATAATATTGTTTGTTATTTATCATTATTAATATTTTGCTTTATTGTTCAGATTGTAATCAAGGCTCATAATATTGATGGGAGTGTAAAGACAGTAGCTATCACTGAAGGAATGACTGCTAGAGATGTGTGCTTCCTTTTAGCTGAGAAGAATCATCAAGACCTTGGACCTAATTGGACTATTGTAGAGAGAATACCTGATTTATACTTAGGTAATTTAATGTCATGTTACAATATGTGGGGTAATTTTTGTGATACCGTATAGTGGGAAATTTTGGAGGGGATTAAATTTGGCTTTTTGATAGGCATTTGCCAAAATAAAAATCCGCCATTTTGGGCCATTATGCGCATGCTCAATGGCACGTGGCCACAAATTCACCAAATTAAAATCCACCAATCACCAAAATTAAACAATTTGCCAAATTTTAGACCCTCCAAAATTTCCCGCTATATGGTATGCTACATGTACATGTACCTGTACATGTAATTTTCATTATTTTCATGCACCTTAAATCCACAAATTAATTATATTGTAGCTCACATGAAAATTACATGTACATGTACATGTACATGTACATGTACATGTATTTTTGAGCACATTAAATTTGCATTGAAAACATGAAATTTTAAACACGCAAAAATTTTAACGTGCATACATTATGTACATGTACATGTACATATTATTATTATTACATGTACATGTACAATGTACATTTACATTTACTCGTATTTCTCAATAGAGAGGACACTGGAAGATCATGAAGTTGTCATTGATGCTGTGTCTCATTGGCCAAGGGATCATAACAATCATGTTTTGTTTAAAAATAATCCAGAGAAATATTACTTGATTAAAAGACCACAGGTGAATATTTCTAATACATGTACATACATTGTATATGACCATGTAATTTTGACATTTTGTCTCGTTAGCTCTTGATGCCGTCAAAACATGTTTATTCGAGTCTCAATCCTGCAAGAAACAGAGGGAGTTTCACTGAAGATCAAAAGAGACAAATTATTTTAAAAGTTAGTTTATTGTAATTTTTTAGTTTAAGCAAAAAATCATAATACAGTACAGTGCTTTTAAAAAGCTAATTAGCTACTCTGCAGTTACTCTACTGTTGCGTGGGTACAATGTAGTTCGGTGCTCTTCGTTGCGCATGCACAATATGACAGTAGTAGTAGTGCACGTGGTCAGTAGCAAACAGTAGCTTGACGGTGGAATCAAGCAAAGATCATCCTAAACAGGCTCCTAAAAGCAGAGCAGCAGTAGAGATGAACTTGGAGAGCAAAGACAGCCGAGAGAAGCATCCTCAAGTCCTTTGAGAGCCTCTAGAGTGTGTGAGCTCTTGCTACTACAGAACATGTGACTGGATGGTATCACAGTACTTCCTGGGGGTAGCGCAGCAAAGAGTAATAAAGAGTAGCGGAGTAAAATAACTAACTACGAAGTTCTCTTTTCTACTGTGCTCTACTTTCGCTATGTAGCTTTCTTAAAGCACTCTACTGTACATAATAATTTACATGTGCCTCTGAATTAAAAATTGAACATTTGTCGTGAAAGTTTTTAAATATTTTTTATCAAAAATCGAAAATAAAATAAAACAAAATTTTAATGTCTTCTCACTCTATTGTAATTCATGTAAAAATTAATGAAATCTAAATTTGTCTTTTTGTACATGTAAATGTATGTGTATATGTAGATTAAAATTTAGCATTATGGTACATGTCTTTCTATCTTGTAAAATCTTTAACAATTTTATCATGAAAGTTTTTCAATTTTTCTATCAAAAAATAAAATTAAGTAATTCAAAATTTAAAACTCTTTTAATTTGTAGGAAATATTTGAGCAGAACATAATGCCTCCAATAGAAGGTGAGCTCTACATCAGAGAAGGAAAGAAAAGCACCTGGAGAAAGCACATGTTTGCTTTGAGAGCATCTGGTCTTTATTATTCTAAAAATGGAAAATCAATGGTTCGTCTATGTACATTTGTACATGTGCAGTATACATGTACATGTGTACCATATTTCCTTGAATAAGGGCCTAGGTGTTTATTGCTTAACGGAGGCAAAAATTACAAAAAATAAAATAAAAAAGTGCCAAAACCCGGGCTTAATCCCACGACTTTATGTGCCTAAGGCTGAGAATGAATAATTAAACTATTTGGACCACTCCAAACTCAAGTGCACATGCACTGTAATACTGAGACAACTATGCTTATCTATAGTGGTAATGTACATTGTACATGTATATTAGTGGGCCTTTATTTGAGTAGGGCCCCTATTTGAGGAAATACAGTATGTACATGTACATGTATGTAGTACATGTAATTGTACTTGTATTAGTTTTATGATTAATAATCTACATACATTGTACATTTAATAATAATGATAATAGTTGTTATTCTTCTTTCTTTATTGTTATTATTATTATTATTGTTGTTGTTATTATTTATTATCATTATTTACTTATAATAATAATAATACATGTACATGTACATGTAATAATCTATGTAGGCTAGCAGGGATTTAGTAAGAATTATTGAATGGAAAGATGTTGAGTGTTACTATGGCAATCAATACAAGAAGTTTTACAAGGCACCAGGACACTACTGCTTTTCACTGATGGTTAGAAACAATCTTGTATTAATCATATCCTCCTTTTGCCTCTCCATTTTCCTACTACTCATACGTTCCTTTTTTGTCTTCTCTTTAATTATTTTTTCTTTCTCTCTAATAGCCTTATGGGCCTATATCTAAAGTAGAAAAGAAGATCATTCATGTTTGCGTGCCAACTAAGCATGATCTCAACTGCTGGGTTACCGGGATAAAACTTGCTAAGGTAAACTTACAGTATTGTGTACTACATTCATGTACATGTATGTGACTACAATTGACAAAAGGTATTATGTGGCGGCCATTGAATTCGTCTTTGGAGCGAATAAAATCCAACTTCCTGAGCTCCATTAATAAAAGAACACGCACAAGTTGATATTTTTTCAATGAATGATAATGAATGATAATGATGGATTTAGTAATCCGCTTTTGTCAATTATACATGTAGTTACATTATTTATAATAATTGTTGTTGATTATTTACAATAGCATGGCAGTCAGTTGAAACAAAATTATGAAGACACGAAAGCTGAACTCCCTTGGTTGCAGTTGGAGGATGATAATTTAGATCAGTTGTTGATCAGTGCTGGAGGCACTAAAAGAGAGTCTTACTCACCACGATCAAGAGATGCATCCAGTGCTGAGGCTGGCTTAAAGGTTTGTGGAGTCAGAATAACTTATAAGAATCATTAACATGTACATGTACATTGTACATTGTACATGTACATGTATGTTTTTTAACATCTGTACGTGTACATGTTGTCAATTTTTTGTTCTGTGGCTTAATGTTCTTTTATGCTCTTTAGGCAAGTGACGATGTGTCTAGTTTAGATGTATCAGGTAATAGGAGTGTATCTGGAAGTGTTAGAGGAAAGAGCTGTAAGTTACAGTACACATACAGTGGAACCTTGAAATGCAGACCCCCTGAGATAATGACATCATGATAATGCAGACACTTGCTGCTGGTCCCGGACAAAAAGCCATAGGACACTGTATTAGCGAACGAACCCCTCAGTTAAGGACACCTTGTTATTCCGTAATGCGGCCACTTTCTTGATCTCCAAGGACAGTAGCGTGACAGTAGAAGACAGTAGCGTGACAGTAGAATCGAGCAAAAACATCCTAAACAGGCTTCTAGAAGGAGAGAGTGGCATTATACATGTACATGTAGATGAACTTAGAGAGCACAGACAGCCAAAGAAGCATCTACAAGTTCTACTACAGTACATGTGACTGGCTGGGATGGCAGCATAACGCAGCAAAGAGTAATGAAGAGTAGCGAAGTAGTAGCGAAGTACATGTACCTACGAACTACATGTACCTTCAAGGTTCTCTTCTCTACTGTACCCTACTTAGCCTTTTTTTGATGTGTACTGTATGTTTCTGAGCCATACCAGCGATACTTGCAAGGAATTTCTAGTCCATATCCAGTTCCTCTGTTCACCCTGTTGCCTGGGTGACTGCAACAATAATAGTCCTTCATCATAGCAACAGCACTGGAGTCCATGTATTAGTTCATTAATTTGTTCTTGTTTTAAAAACCCCTGAGTTAAGGACATCCCTATAATCAGGACACTTTGGGGTGGTCCCAATGGTGTCCGCATTTCGAGGTTCCACTGTACATGCATGTACACATGTACATGTACATGTACATGTAGTTGCTGTACGTTGTGTAACCAGTTAACCAATGATAAATGCATGCATACATGTACTGTACATGTACACCGTACATGTACATGTAAGTGGAGGTTACAGGAAGTTACACTTAAAAGCTTTTTAAGGCTGAGCAAAATGTACATGTACATGTATGAGCAAAACTGTTAACAAAAATGCCTTAAATATCATGCATTTACAGTACATGTAACAGTATTTAGTTAAACTTAATAGTAAATTTACATGTTTACATGTACATGTTTTGATTGTGCATCTCACAGTGTTCCCCATTAGATATATGTACATGTCCATTGTAGATGTAGATGTACATGTACACGTACATGTACGTTTCATTTTTTTAAATTTTATTTTTATTTAATTTTATTTTTATTCATTTTTATTAATTTGTAGCACAAGAGAATGATTTGTCTAGTGGAAGTCTAGGTGGAGCTAGTCATATTATATCAGGTCCAGTGATTGGTGCTTCAGTGAGAGGAGGGAGAAGGAACCAAAGCAGCAATGCACTGGCATCTGCCTTTAAAGATGCTTGGAAACAAGGAAACCTGGCTTCAGAAGTAATGATTGGGGATTTCATATACCGCACACGTGTGAATGTTATCCTAATTGATACACTGTACATGTAAATTTAAATATTTTGAGTAAATAAATTAATACTACTGATATACAATGTCAGGGTTGGGGTGAAGTACATGTACTTTGGTACTTGTACTTATATACATGTACATGTACTGTATGTAGATGTACTGTATGTACGTGTACATGCATGTAAGTGCACTTAAGTACATACAATGTACATGTATTTTCTGGTACTTGTACTTATACTTACATGCAAGTATTGGTCTATGTACTTGATGTACTTGATGTACTTATAAGTCCTCTAAGTACTTTTAAGTCTTTTAAGTACAGATTGTGCAATGTGTGTATTATTAACACAACTGGTGTGATTACACTTACTATTTCAGTGTATCACAAAAAGCAGGTGCAAATACTTTGTCTTCAACTTAAAAGTCAGCCAGTCTCTTCGCTTACATGTATCTGTAACTGTAACTGAACAGTGTAATTTAAAGGACTCACATTTTGAAGAATTTATGTTTATTAGATGTAATAATAATTGATTGTAATTATTACTTTAAAAAGTACACTGTACATGTACTTACACTTAAGTACTATTGCTAAAAGCTGTATGTACATGTACTTGTACTTGTACTGATACTTACACTGTAAGTATGTATAACTTGGACTTTGCTGAGTGCTTTTCAATGTCTTCACTCCAACCCTGATTGTACATGTACATGTACATTAAACACCTAGTTTTTATTAAGCACAGTACAAGGTTTTTAAAGCACAGTACAAAGCAGTAGGAGTCCAAACAGTTTGAGTTAAACCTGTAGGAGCCCAGACACTTTTTATAAGCGTGGTGGCCTCAAACCACACTGTCATAAGAGTATTTTTAACCCACCACCATTCTAAAGTGATTGATTAATTATTGTAAACTATACCTACAGTCTTTATTAAGCGCTGAGTCATTATTAAGCACCTATTTTTCTGCCATTTTCTGCATAAGTGTCTTATGTTTCAGAACCTGTTAGTATGGTATGTACAGTACATGGCATTTGGAGCAACTTTTTAAACTTATAAAAAACCAAATTTTATTGGAATCAGCTCAAAGTTCATACATGTACATTGGATAAGGACATAAAAATTATTAAAATGGAGAATTCTCTCCTAGAAATTTTTGACAAATTTTGGCCTTTTGTCTTTTGCCGATTTTTGAGCAACTTTAAAAATTATGTACATTGTAGATGCATATGTACCCTGTTCTGTTTTGGCCCAATGTTTGAGCAACTTGACAATCCACTGACAAGAAGCTGCATGAGCAGATTTGCATGTAACTTGCAGAAATTATACATGCACAACAATGTACATGTACATGTACATGTACATGTATTATGCTATAGAAATTTATGATGAACAACGCATGTACATGTACATTTAAGACTCTTATTGAGCTGTTTATTGTATACATGTACATTGAAATACATGTACCTTTTTGTAAGTAAAAAAATTAGTAATAATAATTACTTGTGTCTTGTACTTTTAGATGAAACAAGAGGAGACTTGGCCGATTTTTCAAGCTAATCAAAAAGCTTCAAACAATTTTACAAAAGACTCTAGTAATTCACTGCAACCAGGCACAGCCAGCGGAGAAAGTGAGAGGATGTTTGAGGAAATGTCAGGAATGGTAACATTGAAACGGAAAGGAAAAGAGAAAGGAGATCAGAATCAATTTGGAAGAATAACAGATAATGATAACACTGTATCAATTAATAATATGTTACAATAGGTAACAAGTTTCTTTGTATTTTTTATTGTCAGTTATTATTATTATTATTATTATTATTATTAATTATTATTATTATAGCATTAATGTGAATGTCGTTTCTCACTGTATTATGTAGTCATTTTTATGGTAATAATAATACTACTACTATGATAGTTTGAATTTTGAATGAGGTACCACACCTACGTAGCTAATGAACCGCCCACGCATGACGACACTATTATAAACCTTCCTCCCAAAAGGCCTAGGAGGCTTTGGGAGGAGTCGATAAAGAGATTTTAGTTGAAGAGGAGACGGGAGAGACTCTTTCGGCACTTCAAGAAAAGGAGATATCTGATGGAGGGTACTAGTTCTCCTCCTCCTCTTTCCTCGAGCGTTCCCTTAACGGCTCAAGCGGTCAATCATTCTACGCCATTGGGACCCACAGAGGGAACCGTCGAGTCTGACGAAAGGTGTCTTGACGAGTCTATGGAAGACGCTAGTGGGATCCCTGGCCTCAGCGGAGAGGCTAGCGGCGGGGGAGAAGGAGGAAAGAAAAGGAAAGTCTTCCCATTCCACATAACGAGCGAGTTGAAGTCACTGTACAGGTCAGGAATGATAGGCGTTGGAGTACAGTACGCGAGTCTTATAGAGACTGCTTGTATAAGGACTGGATTATCAAAGGCACAAGTGAAGGTATGGAAGAGGGAACGGGGTAGCGATTGTGTTTAGGGGAAGGGTAAACGTGTGGTTTGATGGTGTGAGATAGTATCACTAATTGACGAACATCAGTTTCTGTAAAACATCTGTAACAAGCAACTGTCCCCAGATCCCTCTCTATCTTCTCTTAATTCGTTTGAGTATGTGCGTGAATTTAATTATACGCACAGTGAGGCACATACCTCAAGATACTCATACCTTTATTAGATCTGTATAGAATGTCAAGTACTTAGACTCCTACTATGCACTCCTACAACATACCTTTCAAATAATACTCCTTAGTTCCACTATTTCTTAGTTTCACTACTCCTCTTTCTCACCTCCCATACTCTCTCTCCCTCTATTCTTTCTCTGTATTTTCCTACATGTACATGTACATGTATGCATATATATGTACGTGTACATACATGTACTTGTAAATGTAAGCTCTTTATTTTTGATTCATTTTATCTTTATATACATGTACATGTGCATACATGTATATGTGAATCCTCTCTCTCTTTCTCTCTCTATCTTTCTTCCTCCTTCCAATGTATATCTTTATCCATCTCTCTTTCTCTTTCACTCACTTCCCTCTGTACCATTGTATCTATTAGAGTTGGATTAAGAGAACCAAGTATCATCAGAGGAAAATACTCAAGCAAGACGAAGAAAGGAACAATGTGTACAGTGCCGGGACACAAGATGAGGATGAGCACTATAATGAAATTGAAAATGACCCAGTTACCTTATACACTCACAATGAGCCCGAAGGATTTCATGAGCAAGGAGGAGTCGTTTTCGTCAAAAACGAAGAAAGCTCTGTTGAGAACATCCCTCTCCTCCGAAGGCACGTTTTAATGCCTCGAGAAGCGGAAGTCTTGGATCTTAGCTCTGGAAGTCATTCGAGTAGCACTTTGCTGGATAAGAGAGGAGTAGGCGTGGTTAGACAGCTCCCTATAGTACATGGTATTGATGGGAACAGATTAGAAGGTGAGTGGGAGTGAGTGAGAATTCCTTGCATGAGTCTGGTATGAATCTCCTACTACTATTAGTATTTAAGTAATTTAGCACACACAGACACACAGACTGTGAGAGAGAGGCACTCTTGTGGATTATATTATAGGATTGTAATGTGTTGTGGTATTTTGTTTGTATTATGGTATCTGAGGTATTGTATTGAGAGAAAGAGGAA
>NW_003546515.1:97156-114834 GCF_000090795.2 Amphimedon queenslandica
AGTACATGCATATGCATGATCTAAACTGCATAATTATGCATGATCTAATTTTAGCGAATTTCTAATCTACATGTACAGTGTACATGTAGCAAAATTACAAGTACAGTAGTTCATGGTAAAAATTTCCAGATAAACTGTATTTTAATATTCACATATCAATAATAATTAATTATCTCATTGTTCCATAGTCCAAAGAGTGTCTGATACGCTGACAGGCTCTGACCTGGTTAGTTATCAAGGGAACTCTGGGCAGAATCCCTCCTCTTCCACTCACATCATATCACCGCAATCACTTGTGTCTGGACCTCAGAAAAATCATCCACCTGCTCTTGTGTTGACGCCCAATGGGTCTGGCTCCACTACAGGCACTAGTGGACGTGGACTAACAAACGAGCAGCAATTAAGTCAAGAAGCATCTAGAGTTTTTCGTAAAATCGAAAGAAATGTGAGTTCTACATGTGTACATATATCAGGGTTCTGCCTAGAAAAAAAATAGAGGTGGTTGGAGACTAGTATTGTTCCTTTTAATTTTATGTACACCATACTAGTAGACCACAATATCATGCTTTATGTATGGTTATTAGTATTAATGGGATGGTTGGTCTAAGTGATGAACTGTTTGGTTCATTTGTTGAGGTGGTTGTCCTGACCACCCCCAACCACCATAGGCAGAACTACATGTACAAGTACATGTATGATATGTATACATGTATGTACAGTGTACATGTACATGTATATTTATTTTTGATTATTGATTTTTATTATTAATATTATTTCATAGTTTAAGAAGTTAGAGGAGTTAGGGTATCAGGGATTTGCTTTTGGCATTCATGGTGATGATATACAGTTGGTGAATTCCAGTTCAATATCGCATTGCTTTACGCCACCTTTACTCTCTTATCTGAGGGCTGTAATTGTTGCTGGTGAGTATGTTATAATAATATTAACAATAATGTCACTCATTTCTTGTTTTTTTCCTTATTGTGTTTTTATATTGGTGTATTGTGTTGTATAGTACTTCATGACTTTCTTTTGTATAATAATAATTATAATACTGTAACAAGAAACAAAAATACATGTAAACAATAAAAATGCTATTTCCTTTAACACTAAAAATAAAGGGAAGGAAACACTGGTTACTGATTGTGAGCATTTTTTAAAATTACATTTTCACTTTTTCATGTACTGTAGCTGCTTGAAATTGACTATACATGTACATGTACATAAATACATATATTTTTATTTACAGTAAAATGTGAAACAGTTTTGGGCTGCAGGTACTGAACATAGCATTTACATGTACATGTCAGGCCATTCTGTACACTTTATAGCCTATAGCTTTAAATGTACATGCATGTACACGTACATGTACACGTATATTTTTTAAAAATGTAGTTTGAGATAGTAGTATTTGTTTATATTTGGTACTATTGGTCAACCTTATACCATAAAAACCACCTTAAAGTTTTACATACATGTATTCCCAGTATTGATAGTCATTCTTAGGTTTCTTACTGATAAACTGATAATATTGATAAAGCCTGATTCTGATAGCTGATCCTATAAACACTTTCTGTTACATTTGTTGCACTTGGGCTGCCCTGATACTGGTACATGTACATGTATCGGTACTGTACATGTATCAGTGAGTACTGGTATCAGATTGATTGATTGTGCTTTTGACACATACATGTACATGTATATGTGCATGTATTCTGTGACTGCCCACATAGTGTAGACCCTGTAGTCACGCTAATAAATGGCTGCCATTTATCCTATTACTACATGCACATGTACATGTACACTTTCTATAATTTCTGACTTACATGTACATGTGTAAGTGACGTATCTCCATTACGTACTTAATACTGATATCAAAATTGAAATTGGTATCTGTTTAAAAATACTACATGTATATCAAATTTATCTATTCATGTACCTTGTACTTACGAGTATATACATTTATGTACATGTACATGTACATTTGCATGTAATTCTCTACTACTGTGTAATGTACAACAATACAAAGTCATTGACCAAATTTTTAGAAACTTTTAAAAATATTATTAGTAAAAAATTTAATTTGATTGATTAGTTCAAGCTTTCTAGGCAACATAAGAGCACGTATGTGTATTAGAAAAAAATTATAAAAATGTAAAATTATCTCCTTGTCATTTTTGATGCAATTTGACCAATACATGTATAATACAGCAGTTCATGAACTTTGGCCTGATTTTTGAGCAAATTTAAAACTTTTAAATTTTGATTGGAATCAGTTTAAATTTTATACGGAACATAAGGACATGTACATATATCAGAAAAAATATAAAAACGCAAAATTCTCTCCTAGTCATTTTTGACAAAATTCCACGTACTATAGTATAGGGAATTTTTTACCAGTTTCTGTGTCACATTTACATGTAAATGTACATACATGTACATGTATATGTATGTGTATAAGTACTATAGATCATTCTTATTATTATTGTTATTATTAATTATTTATTTCTTTATTTTTAGCTAATCCTCCTCCATTGATATCGCATTCAACACAAGCCACTCCCATTTCATCAACTCATCACGCAGTTCACGTGACAGCGCAACCAGCAACAAGCTCCACCCCTTCATCGCGCCATTACTACATGTATGAGCCAGCCAGAGTACAGCAAAGAACAGAGATATATGAATTAAATGATGGCACTACGTATCAAGCGAATCAGCAACACCAACAAGAGGACGAAGACGATGAAGGATTAAGTGTTGGAGGAAGTGAACAGATAACATTTAGTACAACAGGTGCACCTGTTACTAATAATGGCAAAATTCATGTTGTGCTAACATGTGATCCTAACTTATTATATACTACAACTGGAGGTCATGATGATGATATTAGTGATTAATTATACATTTACTGTGTGCATGCTATAAAGTGTAATAATTATTAGTGTTAGTCAGATTTATCTCTCTCTCTTCAAGGAGTATCTTTATTGACTCTATAATTCTCGTTTGGTGTTTTACAGAATTTTATATGAATTTGTGTGTTGTGCTGATGTACTCAGTTTATTTTTTTAAGATAAGGATATAAAGTTTACCGAAAAATATTTCATTTTTTCCGTTCTGCTTTGCAGCACCAGTACACTACTAGTGCGTGACTGCATCACCTACAATTTTATTGAGTATTTGGCTATTCTGTAGTGATATGTTGTGCCAAAAGATAGTGCTAATACTTTTATTGTTTATGAGGAAATTTAGCAAAGTAGTATTGAGTAAAATTCTGTTACATTGCACAGTTTGCACTGAGCTGTTTTGGAATTTGTGGGAATAGCATGCTGAGCTATGTAAGGAATTTACATTACTATAATGATTTTTTTGAATGATAATAATAATTATAATAACTGCAGTTGGGATCAGCTCAAATTCTCTACAAAGCACAAGGAGGTCATTATGTATAATGGGATGTGGTGGTTTTGGATGCATTTTTGCACACTGAGTATTCTAAATGATTCAGTCTCACTCCCTAGTCCCTGCAGTCTTATCCCATCACTAGATCTAGATCTAATTAGATTTAAGAAAAAACTTACTCGTGTGCAGTTAGACTTTAAGGTATTTTGCAGCAATTAAGGCTTGCAATCCTTGCCTGCACAAAACTTATGCACAATGATGCATCATAGACCTATGGTTGCATCATGTCCAATGAATATTAATTTCCTGTGATAGCCGCGCCCTTCATTGGCAAAAGTGCAGTGACACCTTCAGATAATTCATCAATCATTTCTGATGGAGGTAGAGTCTCAGGTAGAGTCTCAGGTAGAGTCTAGTTCTGAGTTCGCGGGAGACAAATTGAGGGAAGAACTCGAGAGACATGAACTAGAATCAGCTGATGGAGAGTTGGAGGCAACTAAGCCTAAGGAGCACTCTAACATTGACATGAACCAGTAAGAGAAGTCACTGTCTTGCTAGTTTAGTCAGAGTTAGCTAGTTACATTTGCAGTTAGACATAATTTTTACTTTGCCATTCAGTCACATTCTTAATGATGCACTGTAATTGTGGTAAAATATTACAATAAGGCCACTCCAATAAGATTCATAGTTTCCCATTACAGAGGCGGGCCTGATGCGGGCGGGCGGGTTTGTTCATTTTCATTAAATTTATTCATTATCAGCTGTATAAATTGCTTGTATAATCAATGAAAAACCGCAATAATGAATAGCGATGCGGCCCCATGCGGGCGGGTAATGGGAAACAAGGAATCAAATTGGAGTGGCCTAAAAGTGGCTCGAAGTGGTGTTGCTTGCATATAGCCTGCCAGGGGCGTATCTAGGAATTGGAGAAGGGGGGTGCTGAGGGCGCGCGAAGCGCAGCGCGATTTTGGCCACACCTACTTTAACGGCGGTAATTAACGGCCTTTTCCTGTCTATGCTGCATTTTCGTCAATTACGGGTGGGGCCAAGATCATTTCAAGCATATTGCTATGTTACTGGTACTTCTGATTGCTCCTTAAAGCACTGGAAACTGCTGAAATCATGATCAGGGGGCTAGATAACTTTGTTAAGAGGCTTGGTAGTGATGCAAGAGTCCAGGACTTAAGTAATTTTTTCTGAGCCCAGCCCTGAGGGGGGTGCTCAAGCCCCCTCAGCCCCCCCCCTAAATACGCCTCTGGCCTGCTGCGATGCCGACCAGGATCAAAATCAAAATCAAATGCTCCAAAAGATAGACACTGAGAGATCAAGACTTGCTGTAGAAGTAAATCAAGCAATCAAGAGATCAACATGCTTTTTAGTTACTTATATAATACCTCCGTGTACGGCTGTTTTTACCTAATGATTAGTTTTCATAGCTTTAGTAAATTTTTGTACACATCTGTATATTGTCATTCAAGATGTGGTTGTAGGTGAAATAGCAGTTTCAATGCAAGTGGCACCACCTTGATGGCTCTGAGATCCTTAATTTTTATTACATTTTTATGATACATACTGATGTCATTATGCTGCATAGAAAGTTTGAGTTGATTTGACAAATTTTTTTTTAGTTATGAGCAATTTAAAATGAGAAAGTTTTCAGAAAAAGCAAAAGCTGTAGCCCAATTAAGTTTTTCCGAAAAATGGCTTCAAAATCACCCTAAATTTTATTACGTTTTCTTTATGCTGTGTAGGAAGTTTGAGCTGATTCCAGAAAATTTTTTTTGAGTTAGGCCATTACAAGAAATTGGCCAATTTTTGGAAAAAAAGCAAAGGCTAAAGCTTATGTGTTGTTCCAAAAATTGCCTGCTCTAAAATCACCCCAAATTTTCGTTACATTTTCTAATACTGAGAGTACATGATGGGGAGTATTTTTGGCTGCTACATAACGACGTAGAGTGTTTTATGAGTATCCAGCTAATTGCCAAGAGTAAACAAATTTACTTATTGTATACCGGTTTATTTTTGAGGTAGAGAATCTTGGCGAATCTTGCATTTCTAAGATTTTGTGGAATTAATTTTCACGAATGGCCTGCAATCTGCACCACGTGGCAATGGAAATGCAGAATTTTGTGGTGGGAAAATTTCGCGATAGAGCAAGAAACCACGAAATTTGCAAAAATATTTCATTACCAAAATAAACCGGCATATAATAGCATCAAGAGTGGTTATCCACTCGTGATAGCATTTACAGTTTACATAACAGAACCATTGACCAGTTTGCTCCAACGATTAAAGGCCGGGGTAGTTCTAGGTGGGGCCATAGTAGCAAAAATGGCAGCTCTATTACAAGCATTCCACAATTGTCTTCTAAACCTAGAGGAGTACTCTGTACTTTGCTCACTTGGAGATAGTTCTTGGCTTCTTGCCTAGTTATAGGCCACAAGAGGCTTTACAATGAAGGGGCACGTCTAAATTTATTAAATACTACACCCAAAATGAACGCTTTTTGTTAATAATGTAAAGTAGGTGCTAAAGTGACTGTGTAAGCTATACAGAACACTCTATGCTGTGATTTAGCAGCCTACAATACTATAGATAGACACCCTCCCCAACCCCCCATTATGTACTCTTGCTGATAGATACTTACAATGTACGTTGTACGTGTATATATGTACTGTGTAGAAAAGTTTGAGATAATTCCAATGAGAAATTTTTGAGTTTAAAAAATCAGCCATTTTGGAAAAGTTATACTCCTAATTTGTATTACTTTTTCTCTGATACATATTGATGTCCTTATCCTGCATGAGCTGATTCTGATAAATATTTTTTGAGTTATGAGCATTTTAAAAAACCTTTGAGACCTTTGGGCAAACATACCAAGTAACACTCTCAGAATAAAAATACCAAAATCACATGGAAAAAAGCGAAGTCTCTAGTCCATAAATGGCTCCAAAATCACCCCAAACTTTACAGACATTTTTTTCACAACATATATTTGTAGCTTTCATTGACAGTTATTGTATTGACTGTTATTGTAGTGCCATGATATATGAATTTCATTACAGTGTAAAGTTTAATTTTCATTTTTGATGCATTCTTAATTTAATTCTTTCCAGTGTTGTAGTATTCTCTGCTACAACTTTCTTTCTACATTAACCTATTTATGTTAATTCTCTGTGCTATAATGAAAATAATGATCTTTTTGGAATCATCATGCATGTATTTTTATCATTATAATTATTTCAGGTTTCCTCCAGTCTCAATTGAAGAAGCTCCAAACAAGATAACACGATCAGAAGCAAAATGGAACAGTGTGATACTTCCTTACCTTGCCGATAGCAATGAAGACAGAGAACAGGAAAGAGAGGGAAAGAATAAAAAGCTCAGTTTTCTTTTTCGTCGGCAGTCTGTTGCAGAGTCACGAGAAGTGAGAAAATATTACAAACGTCTAAGGAAAGACCAAGTCGTATTGAAGGAAGCCATGGAACTGAAAATAGAGAAAGAGGAAAAAAAAGGAGCAGAGTCTAAACCACTTCATTATGAAACAGCATTAGATAATGTTGTCAAATCAACTGCTGATGGTAGAAGTAATGATGAAATTACTAAAGAAGAAACAAGAAAGGGAAAGTTGATGAGTTTATTCCAACTCTCAGTGAGCTCTGCATCTCGTCTCACCCTCTCTGTTAATATCCTTTTATTTTTCATTAAACTTGCTGCATCAATACAATCAGGATCACTCTCAGTAGTATCCAGTCTCATTGATTCGGCTCTAGACCTGTTCTCTGGAGTAACCATTGGAATCACTAGCTACCTGATGCATAATTATAACCAGTATCAGTATCCAGTAGGCAGAAATAGACTAGAACCTGTTGCTATTATCATCACTGCTGCTGTAATGGGAACTGCAGCTTTACAAATCGTCACTACATCCATTACTGATATCATAAATAATTCCATCAATCCAAACATTAATGAGTTCTCTGGTTCTATAATAGCACTCACAATCCTGTTAAAAGGTGGCCTCTTTTTGCTTTGTTATCGTGTCGACAGTCCTTCTGTAAAAGCACTAGCAACAGATCACAGAAATGACTTTGCTTCAAACATTGCAGCTCTAGTCTTTGGAGTCCTTGGTACATACGTATGGAAATATCTCGATCCAATTGGGGCCATCCTCCTATCATTTTACATAATAATAAACTGGATACTAGTTGGCAAGGAGCAGATGGTAAATCTCACAGGCTATAGAGCTGATAGACGATTCACTAGCAAGCTGATATACATTGCACTCCAGCATAGCAAGGAAATACAGGAAGTGGATACAGTCACAGCCTACACGTTTGGAGTTAGGTATTTAGTTGAGATGCACATTGTTCTGAGTAGGGATATGAGACTGGAGGAGGCTCATGACATTGGGGAGACACTACAATTGAAGTTAGAGTCTTTGAAGGAAGTGGAGAGAGCCTTTGTTCATCTTGACTTTGAAACAGGACACGCACCATCCAGTGAACACATACTGGCAGGACCTAATTATTAGTGTATAACAATTAGTTATTATTATCTTTCTGTAATTATTGTTTGTTTATGCATTGTCTCTCTCTTTCTCTGCATGAGTTCCTATATCAGCTTGGTTTCTGTATAGGAAAAGAAGAATAATACATGTATTTTAAATATGAGAGACAATTTTGTCATCTATTATAAAAATTAAATTAAAAATAATTATTTCTGAAAGGACATAAAAACTAGTATCATTAATAATAAGAGTCATACAGGAAAAGGCTAATAGTTATCACAGGCTCAGAAATCCTTTCACATGAGCTTTGGCTTTTCCAAGTTGGTCTGGATAATCATTACAAACTTGCAGGACCTTCCTCCAGGTCACGTCATTATTGGAGTCTATCCATCTCTGAAATACAAGTATCAGCTTATCAGAGGCTGACATTGGACTATGCATAAGGTCATCCACTTTCACACCAAGTGCAGTACCAATAGTTGAAAAATGGGAATCAGAACTTTGGAATAGTCTAAGGAGGTCATCTTTTCGGGGCTTCTTGTCCAGAATATCTACAAAAGTACATGTGTAAATTTAACAAAAAATTGTATAATGCATTCTTACCTTTATCTGATGAAGGAACGTTTATATTCCAGGCAGAGACATACAAATCATAAAATTTTAAATGAGACTTAGTAGCAAATCAAGTTAAATGTACTGTACATGTACATGTTTAGTCAGGGTTTCCCACAAAGCATGCTACATGTAAGTGAGCTATAAAGCATGTTTCATGAGCTGAAAAGTATTATGATAGTTTATAGTACATGTATATTATGTGGGCACATCAAAGGCATAGCCTGATTTTGTTATGAAATTCCGCATAATATAGTGGATAGCACTGGAAGTAAGTGTTGGTTGGTTGGCTTCACAATGGCTAGCAGCATTGTGCGAGGAGCTACTAAAATGCAAAAATCTTTAGTTTTAATTTTTTGGCAAAATTTGGCAAAAGTGCCTGTAGACTTTGGCCCAATTTTTGAGTAACTTGAAAAACTTGTAAAATAATCCAAATTTGATCAGAATTAGCTGAACTTGCTATACAACATAAAGACATGTACATGTAGATGTATATGTATCAGATAAAATCATAAAAAGCAGAACCTTCTCTTTTTAATTTTCGACAAAATTTGGCTAAAGTCCCTGTACTACTGAGTCTACTACATGAGTTCAGGAAACTTGGCTTAATTTTTGAGTAATTTTCAAAATTCATAAAAAATTAAATTTGATCGGAATCAGCTCAACTTTCTACACAACATAAGAACATGTGTACATGTATAGGTATCAGATAAATTTTAAAAAATGCAAATTTCTTTCTTAGGCATTTTTGATAAAGTTTGGCCAAAAAATCTACTTTGTCCTGATTCTAAATTTTGATCAGAATCCGCTCAAAATTTTGACACAATTTAAGTCATGCATCAGTAAAAATGAAGGATTTTCTCCTAGCAATTTTGGTGATTTTTGAGTAACTAGTAACTTTAAAAATTACTAAAAAGAAGCTGAGCACTACGTAATGATCTTGTGGGAAACCCTGTATGCAGTATGTGCTTAATATACATGTATACCTGGTTCAAGTCCCTCCAGTACTCTTCTCTTCTGATATTCATTAATGTCCAGTACTGATTGCACTACCAAATCATCACGAGATACTACAATCATAATAATAAAGAATAACGAAGCACAAAATTAATTATTATAATAATTATTTTTTCCTTTTGCCTAATGCTGCATCAGATCCTCTCAAAACAACTTGGGATGACGTGCTAGATTTTTAAAGTAACTAAAACAACGGCATCACAATGTATATTAATTCTGACATTAATTTTTGAATGCATATTAATGTTGAGATTGGTCATGAGTGTATGATAAAGGTATGCAGTACATGTAGATGCCTTACATGTTCATGTACATGTACATGTACATGTACATGTTTATACATGTACAAGTCAGATAAAAATTTAACACCAAAATATGTAGGAATAAGTACATGCACAAAAAATATAATACAAGCATGGTCCCTTGTTCTTTATTGTACTATTTATTACACATTTAAATATACATTGTACAATGTATAACTGTACATATCTAAAACACGTTTTAATGTACATGTACATGTACTGCACATATTGTACATGCATGTATGTACATGTACATGTACATGCTATATGCAGAAATTCAGAAGGAAATACATTGTAACCTTTCTGTGTAAAAATAAATTTTCAAGAATAGCCACATACATGTACATGTACATGTTAAACTCACTAGTTTCAATAAATGCCGTATTACTGAGTATTGAATCACCTTTCAATCCTCCAAACTCAATTATCCAGTGAGTGGTCTGTGTCTCATTCCAAACTGAGAGAGAATGATAATATCTATTAGTGACACTGTCTGGTATATTCTATATAATAAAGAAAAAAGGTAATTATTATCCTACTCAACTCATAAAAATGACAACAAGAGCTTCTCTATTCAAATATTCATTTTATTTCATGATTATACACATGTCTAAATTGACCAGTTGTACTGAACTAAATTGATTATTATTGAGAAGCTATGTGTACATGTACAGACAGACTTATTCACCACTGGTCTTGTATTCATTCACACTCAACACAAATTGTACATGTAATTGCAATTTAAGGTGGGCTCTCAATATGATGCATTGCTTTTCATTCACTAGCAATATCATCATGACCGAAAGTGCTGTAAAAACAAATGGGAGTACATGTACATGTATGCGTCAATGCGTCAAGAGGACCCTAATTTAGTGAAAGGTAATATTAGCAAAAATACATGTAATAGGTAATTCAAAAAATGGCATTGTTAGCGTAACAACATTTAATAGGCAATTAGCAGCAAAACTCTTAATAATTTCTCCCTACTCTCATTGTAATTGCACACACATGTACATGTACATGTATACATTAGCGACAGGTTTAATTAGCATTTTTATTGCATTGGCTAAAACATACATGTACATGTACATGTACGTTGCAATTAATACTTACCCTAAGCCTAAGTACATGTACATACTTACTAGTTCTTTCCATTCCATTTTGCTTACATTCAACAACCAACAGTCTTTGGTATGAGATCCACCCACCACTAGCAGGTGTGGTCCTGAGCTACAGTTGATTAATACACTAGAATGACCCCACCTCCCCTTAGGCCAACGTACAAATCTTCCAGGTTTAGAAAACTTTGTACAATTCTAAAGTAAAAATACAGTGTCCATGTATTTATCAGAAACAATGGCCATAAAAATACATTATTAATGTAAAATTACCGTAAATTATGATATATTTTGAGTGATCATAATTTTGAATAGCCGTGAGGCATGCTAAATATATAATTGCTAATACTTCCTATTCTTCTTTTAATAGAGTCACTCGGGGCTATTCCGACCGGTTTTTGCACTATGATCTAATTAAATATTCACGAAGTCATAACTCACTTCCTGTTGCTCTTATCCACTCATTTTAACGACCATTGTGTTCTACTAACTTTATTCTATCTATTCATCATTTATATAAGCAAAGTTTTGAATAAAAACTGTAGATAAAGTGACCGGTATTTCGGGGCTAATCCGACCCGAAGGAAGACTAATTATTTGCCTGCTTCTTTCACCTTTACTATTTAGGAATTAAGCTGTTGCTTAGTACTATAAAAAGATATATTTTTCTGCCGAAGTGATCTGTCTTGCTCTCAGTCCTGTATCTGCTACACTTAGAAAGTTATAATAATAAAAGTAGGACTGCCTAGGCGGGGATATTCCGACCCTTGGCACCTTGCTGCTTAAAAATTTCTCATTCCTTATACAGGGGGAAGGAATAGCCCCGACTTACTATATATTGAGATAAATAGGCACTTTTAGGCAGCATATGAAATTTTGAACACCTAAACTTACTATTCTGTACTTTATACCCATTACAAATATCCAGAAATATGGTATACTAATATAATACACTCACCACTGATGTGTCAGTAAATTCTAATATATATACGTCCTTAGTCTTTTTATCACCACTACTACCACCAAACAATATAGCAGTGGTATTATTTATTGATGTTAAGGTGAATGCATCAATAGGAGGTGGTCTATCTCCAGTGACGGTTGGTGAAGTCCATTCACCTAATAATAATACTTTCTGAAATCAATCTCTAGCATAATACATTAAATTCAACAACTGTTACTTTGATCTTGTAATTAGCCTAATTGGACACATATTTTTTTAACTTTAGTTATAAGATCAAGGCATAATTACTGCATGCATATGTCTACAACTGCCTATTGGATTCACAATCAAGATACATATACAAGCCCAGCACTATAAGCTACAGTAATTGCAATTGGGTAATATGACGTATACATGTACATGGACATGCAGTCTGGAGGATTATTATATTCACTATCATTATGACTTCACTACCGTATAGCTAGAAAATTTGGTGGAATAAAACTTTGACGAATTTGGTGAATTGAGGTCCATTTGCCAAATTTTTAGTCTCCAATTTGATAAGGCTCCGTAGAAGCATACACAGAGTTAAAATTTAGCAAAAATTTTAACCTCCAAACCTCTTTTAGAGTCAATTCGCTAAATTTTAGCACTCTAAATTTTCTAGCTATACAGTATGTCCCTTCATTAGTGAAGGAATGTGGCAACTGGCAAGACTATGATTTACATGTACATCTAAAAGTCCATTACTGTATATACATGTACATGTACATGTCATTATTATTAAATTTTCTACTGACCAGTTTTTAATTTGTACAAATGTACTTCGTTGCATCGACCATTATTGTACTGGGCACCAGGTTGTGGTGGGGTATTATTACAACATGGTCCAAAGCCTCCAATTACAGCAAGACAGTCTTCATCACTAAATCTTACTGCAGTCATACCACATTGGACCCTCATCATAGGACCATGACGCGATGTAGTAGGAGACAGTTCCTTCCAATTTAAGGTATCAATATTAAAACTGTAAATTAACAAAAAATAATAATATTCATCATAAACAATTATGTTAACCTGAACAAACTATTATGATAACAGTCATCATGACCACACCAGCCTCCGAAAAAGAATATTTCATTTCTAATGACAGCAGCAGCATAGGAACGGACACCAAGTGGAGGGTCACTAGTGGTAGGTTTTCGTTTCCACCTACCACTCTTTAAATTGCACACCTCCACTACAGAACACATTGCTTTCTTCTTCTCATTACTGTGTACTTCAGGAAGATCAGACTGCCTCCCACCCCACATGTACAAGTTGTGGCCTACCTGTACAGTAAAGTGATGGGCCCTCTCCACTGGTTCATATGCTATAAAATAAAGTAACAAGAAAATAAGTAAATGAGAAAGAAACTGTCACTCTTACATGCACTTGACATTTTCCACTTTGCACCTATGTTATTATCTATGTTATTACTTTATCAACTCTAATAGAGCTGATACGGTTAGATCTAACAGTATAAGATGAAGACGTGAACGGAAGAACACGTATCATGCACGGCCCACGACCAGGTGCCACGTGGCACGTGCACGCCTGCTACTGAATACAGTTGAGGTATTCTGTCATTTCTCTGCTCCTTTGGCCTCAGACTATTGCCTTCTAAACCTTCACTTAATCCTCAGTCTTTGACTCTAGTAAATAAGGTAAGCTAGGCTTAGTTAAACTTTTGACTGGCCGGCCATATGCTCCCACTTTTTTGGTTCTTTCACTTGTCTTTATTTTAGATTTCCCGTTCTCTGTTGGTCTTCATTGCACAATGGCTTTGTGAAGTAGAGTCTGTTACAATGGTATGGTAATGAGGAATTAATGGGAGGTGTGCTTTTAATGCCATATTGCCTAATAATAATAATAAATATTGCCCAATAACAACAACAACAATAATAATAATTTCTACTTGTTATAATATTAATAAATGTACATGTATTGTTAATTTTATTATCCAGTCTTTGACAGCAGAAGCTGCAGAAAAAAATTGAAGCCTTTTAAAAGCCTCTGCTTGTTTATAGTTTATATTGTCAGTCTAGTTCAGCCCCCACTGTATAAACTTGAGGCCTTCTTGTAGACCATAACTGAACTCTTGACCAAATTAACAAATCTTTGAATGCTTATTTTAAAGCTTATTTTTTCCTATTATGAAGAAGGGATTAAGGGATTTGCTAAAAGTGTAAGGAGAGGGGATTATGGATTCCCTCACCCTTTAAAATAGAAGAAAATCATTGTTTTTCTTTGTTGTTGTGAGGCCAATGCACTACATGCCAATGCATGCATGTATTGTGTATGTGAAGTACCGTGATACTAAGTTCAAGAGGCTCATGTGTGAGTTATTTGCATCTTGCTATAACAGGAGAAGCACCTTGTCTTGTTCTACACATAATAATGTTAGCATACATGTACTTGTAGCTACATTGTATGTTGTATATACACTTAATATTATTTGATAGGTATCTGTGTTTTATTTTATTATTTCTTTTTGTTTTATGTAGGTGATAAATGTCTCCATGTTCAATGAAGAATGTAATAGAATTATCAAGTACTAACCAAAGCAAAGGGAAGATGAAGATACCTTTGATACTGTTAGTTCTTTATCAAAATAATTATTGTCTTTTACATTTAATTTCTAATGAATGATCAATGTTCTTCATCATTATGTTCAGTATACTGTAGTTACTCCAGTTATGTTCCATATGCCAGTGTATTCAAGAATGGTGTACCATCACTATTCTCTTGTTCCTGTTTCCTGTAGGTGTGGTTACTGGTTGCTAAGGCAACAGATAAGATTTCCAGCACCAACAGAACTCCAGTTAGTCTGTACATGTGCATGTATTATGTACCGTCCACAGCATTGACCAATTACAGTAAAAATTAATTATTTTAATTATTACTGCTTTTACTGTAATAACTGGAATGAAGCATATTTATTATTTTACATTCTACATAATTATTTGACAGTCTATTAAATTTCATTTCTCTTTTAGTCATTTTTAGAGCTGCTATACCAGTGTATCTCAGGTACTGGATCAATAGGTTTCAATTGGTGGGTGTTGGTTCAATGGAATGCTCTGTATGGATACAGTAATGATGGAGTCTGGAATGATCATCAATGATGAGTATAAAATTAATGGACAATGGACTATAATTAAGGACATAATTAATAAAACATTTAGTGAAATGAAGTAAGTAAATTCTTTAGAATGTAGTATAACTTAGCTCTTTTATCATGTACTTCTTGCCATTCATGAGGTTGTGCTGTTGGGTGGGCTTAGCACACTTACTGAAACCGTAACTTAGCCATGATACATGTAATAATTCATTAAATATTGCTGGGAGAGAGCTGTCCAGTTTCATCATCTTTTCTGATGCATATACAAATATACATGTACTTGTGTTGTGTAGCTAGTCAGAGCCGATTCTGATCAAAATTACATTTTTAATGAATTTTTAAAGTTACTTTAAAAGCCATGTACTAGTATTGTAGAGCTTGTAGTCTCTTGAAGTGTGCTGTTTAGCTTACCCTGACAGACACCTCCATTTATTAGACAGCACCTAGTGTACAAATTTCATTTTTACTGTATAAAATTAACGTGACACCTCTGTATAACAAACTTTATTGTCTTAAAGTGTCCGTTGTATAGTGGCTCCACTGTATGATATTTTTCTCTCTTTCCTTGTAGGGTGAATTAGCTCATCGCTGGTCCATTAATTGCTGTAATTATATTTATAATCACTGGAGTCCTCTCAATGCTTATCCTATTATTATTGGATGGGAATATTACCAGAAGAACATGGTATGTGTACATAATAAATATAGTATTATTTAATTTTGGCATTGTAGAATAATTCATTTGTTATTTCTGATTTTGAAAATAAAAGGCTACTGATATCAGAGAGGTAAATTAAGATGTACTCATCAAGTTTTATTAACAATCATTATAATTTTTTTAGCGGTTATAAAGACGTTCTTGAAGCGATTGGATCAAGTGACCAATTAACATCATCATTGTCATCATCATCATCATCATCATCATCTAGGTGAGTCCTGATCTCTACCTCCTCCTCCTTACCTGGACACTGGTACATACTTGTATTGTACATGTAATATAACTAGCTTTGTGGTTTTTGATGGGTTTTAAAAGCATTTTGTGATGTACATGTACACAGTAACTTAAATATTTTGTTGGTTTTTCTGGTGCATGCGCAATGAATTAATACCGTATAATCAAGAGTACATAATGTAATAGTGCTTTAATTTGGATAGTTTTATTTTGGTGATTGGCAGTGTAAAACCGTCAATCATTAAATGCACATGCTCAGTAATGTACAAATCGCCAAATTAAAAATCACCAATTACAATTATACAGCAAAATCGCCAATAATCAAGTTCTGCTAAAATAAAGTGCGATACGGTTCTATACAATAGTATACAGTAGTATACAGTGGTATACAGTAGTGTACAGTAGTATACAGTAGTATACAGTAGTCTACAGTAGTATACAGTGGTATACAGTGATATACAATAGCATACAGTAGTATACAGTGGTATACAGTAGTCTTCAGTAGTATACAGTGGTATACAGGGGTATACAATAGTATACAGTGGTATACAATAGTATACAGTGGTATACAATAGTATACAGTAGTACGAGAGTACAGTAAAAGGTGGAAAAAAGCTAAGTAGCGTATAAAGTATGCAGGTAGTTGTAGGTATTAATTTTACTTCATTACTCTTCACTGCATTACTCCCAGGCCACCTGTCACTTGTTCTGTAGTAGACTGATAGACAGATGCTTCTCTTGGCTGTTTGTACTCTTTAAGTTCATCTCTACTGCCACTCTCTGCTTGAGAAGCCTGTTTAGGAGGTTCGTTGCTCTATTCTACTGTCGAGCTACTGTCTTACTGCTGACCACATCTACTGGTGGGTTTGTGCATGCTAAATGAAGGAGCAGCCAACTACATGTACCTATGTAACATTAGAATAGCTACTTAGCTTTTTTCGCACTGTACTATTTTTATTGATATACTGTAATATACAGTATTATGCTGTCGTATACAGTAGTATACAGTGCTATACAGTACTATACAGTAGTATACAGTGGTATACAGTAGTGTACACTAGTATACAGTAGTGTACAGTGGTATACAATAGTATGCAATAGTTTACAGTGGTATACAGTAGTATTCAATAGTATGCAGCAGTATACATTTATATACAGTAGTATACAGTGCTATACATTAGTATCAAGAGTACTCTTGATAATATACATTGGTATACAGTGGTATATAGTAATGTACAGTAGTGTACTCTAGTATACAGCAGTATTAGACTTGGGCAGATTATGCCATAATCATCATCTATTATGATATTCCTGGAGTCCTTGACTTACCAGTATCTTCCCATTATTAGCTGAAATAACGTTTTTATTGCAAGGAAACACAAGCTTCTATTTAATCAATTTTAATGAATTATTTTGTTATTTTACCAAATGAATTTTTGACATGAAAAACTCCTCTCTGATGATGCAGACATTAGTGGATTTTTTGAACTTCTTTCACCCGTGAAGGTAGGTCAATAACACTAGTCTTCCATCACTCAAGTGGTAAGAGAGATGGAGAGATACCGTCCACCTTTGACAAATATTTTGGTACTTTGATAGCTCATCTTTGTCATCCACTAATGCTGCTGATGGATTAATTTCCTTGATTTTATGAGGATC
>NW_003546515.1:115362-123712 GCF_000090795.2 Amphimedon queenslandica
GATTTTTCGGTAAACACAAGCATACCTGTTCATCTTAGTCCTTCAACAACAAGTGGCTTGTATGTCATAATTGTATTTACAGCCTTCAGTAGCACTTCAAACCATGCACAAGGTGATTGATTGAAGACATGTATTGCACTTTTGTTATCATAGCACAAAAGGAAGTTGCCGAAAGTAAAATTTTTCTTACATGTAAAGTTGAAGTCTTTATTCTTGGCTGTGTACATGCATAGATTACGTAACAGCTGTTTCTTGATTATTGCTTAGATTTTCTGGATTAGTGTTGGATTTCTGTGGATTATTGGATTTTTGCTATGATCCTAGTCCTCCAGTTGGTCCCCCAATCCTTTATCTGGATCAAGTTGTTGAGCCAGAAGTCTCCTCTCTTCCTGCTGCTAACTGTGCCTTGTACCTGGTCTCTGAAACCAAGATTGGATTTTTATTGGATTACAATATTCTTTTACTGGAATTTTTCAGATTTTTAAAATAATGTATCAGATTATCCTTTTGTGGTGGACTCCTCAGATCTAAACCTCACCTTGTGCTGACTGTGGGTCTCAGACGCCTGAAGGAGCCACTGCTATTGTATCTGGACTGGAGAATGTATGAAAATATCTAACTGGAGGTACCAGAAGACCTTCAGCTGGTAAAGGAGTATCCCTTACTCAAGCCAAGTGCCAGCAGCTTTCTCTCAAGTATTCTTGATTCTAAATTTGAATGAATACCAACAACAAATTATATTGTATAGCTACAAGCACGTTAAAGAGCATTGGGCCATTGGAAGTCTTTCATTACACAGTCAAACCTCTCTAAGACGGACACCTATGGGCCAGCCATCACTGTCCTTTATACGGAGGTGTCCTTAAATCAGAGGTTATCCCATGCTAATCGGACCAGAAAATTCACCATTTTTATGCGTGTTAATTAGAAAGTCCATTGCGTGGGCCCTGTCTGTCCGTTGGAGGTTAATTTGTACATGTGTAGATGTGTGGGAACAATGAATCTCATCCGTTATACAGAATAGAGTGGTTCCACTATACAGAGGTTCTTTTATACACTACCCAATGGCCTTATGGCCGGGACAAGAGCAACTGTACGTTATAGAGAAGTGTCTGCTAATTGGGGGTTCGTTTTAGAGAGGTTTGACTGTACTTCAATCACAAACTGCTTAAAGCAACATCAAAACAGAGTGACACCGTTACACAGTCGCATAGCCTCTGGGTCAGGTGGGTTGAAAAGACACTTGAGGGTATATTTCTTCTCTATAAATATATACAAATACATGTATCTATCTGCTTGAAAACATAATTGCTTGCAGCTAGTTTGACGATACCTGTCCTCCATTTTCATCATTTTGCCATTAGGGACTGACCACTGCAGACTGCAGAGCCATCCCTGCTGCAATTTTTGACGGAATTATTTATCATAATTGACCCAGCACAGGCCCCCTTGGCTTCTGGCCATTTGGATTATTCACACTACCTGTCCTTAATACAGAGGTATCCTCATTTCAGAGGTATTTTTGCATAAGCCTGTACCAATTGGGCATAAAATATGCCCTCATTATAAAGATGTCGTCATTATAAAGGTGTTCTTATTTAGAAGCTACACTGTATTGTTACATATTCTGACACACTTTTTTGTTATTTTTGCTCTGCATTATTAGTCTTAAAGCATTGGAGAGACTGGCGCCAGCACTACCCCTGAGTGATGATGGTGGTTTTTTCTATCAAACTTACTTGGAATTGAGTTTGGCTCTCCATCTTATGTTTGATGACAAAGTGTCCAATTAATTGTTCACTCTGGAGCTGGATTGTTTTACGGATCTGCCCTTATTTATTTAAGTGAACCATTTGGACCATATATTCATGTCACTTTTGGTCTAACTGTGTTTAGGGACCATTGTGTCTCAAAAGTTCTTAAATGCATGGAAGAACTCAACAATGACACTTCATCAAGAATTTTTGAATATTTGGGGATTTTTTCCTGGATTTGTGAGTGTTTTCTTGTCCCTCTTCTGGCATCTTTACTTCATCTATTTGCTCACGAGTTAAATGTTTTATTCTTGTAAATGCAAAGAAGTACTCTTCCTTAGTGAATAGGCCAAGCATCAGTGCCATTAGTTTTTACTTCTACACTTGAAAATAAATTTAACAAACTTTGATCATTGTGTCAAGTAATTATTCCATTCAAGAAATAATGATTATTATGATATGGTTACTCGCAATAGCTCGAACCCTCCAGGCCTCCACCATTTTTTAGTTAGTTAGGAAAAGTGAATTCCTAGTTTATTATTAATCAGTTAATTAGCAAGCAAGCTAAGAGTGCCAAGAATCATAGGCGGCTGCAGGATTTTACTGCAAGTAGGGCAAAGGTGTGGCTAAAAGTGGGAGTGGTCAAAAAGTAGGTGTGGCTTTGACCACACCCATGTGCCTTGCTCTTGAGTTTAAGCCTGTTATGACTTCTATTTCAGCATTTTGGGGAAAAATCCAGTTGAAAAAGGCTCTGAACTACTCAATAAAGAGTTACTCTGCCATTCTTGTGTTCAAAAGGAGAAAATTCAGCACCTAAAAGACTTCTATCAATATAGAGTATTTATAGCTAGGTGATTTAGCTGTTTAATGAGTCCTAGCTGACTATGATGATTAATAATGAAGCTGCTACATGAAAGAGTCAGTTATTCTAGCTGCAGGTTACTGTAGATTATGTCTTCCTGAAGTGACCATAGATATGGACCTATGAAGCTTACTGTGAATAAACCATGCAGTTAGCAGCTTATTCTCCACTAATTATCACTGTGGAGCAAAATAATGTAGTTTTTGTCATTAAAATTAGCTATAATTATGAATTAATCATGTCATAACTACTAAATAACTATTAATTAACTGCTAATTATGATGATGTCATCTTCCGGTAAGAAATTCTAGTAGGGCATTGCCCTCATTGCCTGCCCCTGCAGCCGCCTATGCCAAGAATTTTTGTCTGGGACTTGACGGGAGTGATTTCTTTTAAGAAGAGTCATTCTTTTAAATCCGCTTTTCATAAAAAGATGGATTTTGAAGAAATAGGGCACATTTCCAAAGGAACCCTGGTAAGAGCTTGTATTAAAGTGTTCCTAATTAATGCCCACCTGCAGGAGTTAGGAAAGATGAGGATTCAGAGTAATAGGCTAATCTTTTACAGATCATCAAGTAATTTTAAACTGCAAATTTTCTGAAATTATCATGAACTAAAAAAATCATAGTATATACACAGCTGTATTCAATATGTACGGTTCATTTACCCCCCTAGTTCCCTTCCTGTTATATTGGATACGGCATTACCATGTACATGCACTAAGTGAGTACATGTATGCTCCATTGATTCTAATCTCTCATGCATCTCCCTGGAAAAGTGGTTAGACTTGTGCAAAGTCTCAGAGCTTCAGGAAGAGTCACCTTTGAATAACTAGTCACTTTAACACTGTTGTAGCTCTTTGTGTCTACTACTGCATTAGAATTTGGAGGTGTGGCTCAAATCTTGTTTAGCCACTCCCGTCAATGGAGAACCTTTCAAAGGTGAAGTTTATGCCTATCTGTAAACTTTTAGTCATGTTCAAGTGACTCAAAGTATCAATAATTTTTACATGTATAGTATGTTTATATAACTAATTGCTTGAAAGTAGTCTGTATATGTTGTCCTGTATTTTTTGCTGCAAGGCCGTTCTTTTTTATTAAACATTTTCCTGCAGGATTGTGTTTGTTTCTTTCTGTACAGAACTGATAAAACCAACGGGTGGTTTCTTCCCATCAAACCTTGAGATACTTCCGTTGAAGAGTATTTTAAGTGCCTCCCTCTCCTCCTTGGTCCAAGTGAGGGTACCCTGTCTTTGGTTCATGAGCCAATTCATTATCTTCATTTTCGTGTTCCTTCAAATTTTTTCATTTCTGATCTCTCGATTCCTTTGATAGAGGGAATGCCTAGAACCTCCCTTGCCCTGTCGATGACATTCACCTCATCATTGTCTTCGTCAGTGTCTTCTTCATTTTCCATTCTAAGTGCACGTAGTAAAATTAAAAGTGATTTTACATGTGCTTACATATCCTCCTCCAACAATCTGTCCTTTTCCTCTTGTGAGGTATGCCCTTGCTATCTTGCCTTCTTCTGAACTCTCAATTTCCTCTTCTCAATTATCTTTTTGACAGTCTCTGTCTCCAGACTACTCTTTACAAACTTGTCTGTTGCAACTGTTTGAGGGCAGTGGAAGCCTCGCTTCTGCTTTAGACCTTTTTCTTTAGTCTATGTGCTCCGTCAAAACTTTTTTGTCTCCTTAATGAACCTTTTGTGCCTAAAAGATACGGAAGCATTAAAAATTTTTGCTTGTTTTGACTCACTCCTCGTTCTCCAATGCCTCGACTGCTTTCAAAACCATTTCTAACTTTCCAATTATGCCACTCACCCCACCTCTTTCTTCTGTAACTCTTTAACATAATTCTTCATCTGAGTGGAGGTGAATGGCTCTTTATCCCTGGTAATTTCTTGGTACCTCAGTAATAGTGTGTTGCCATGGTCACTGTGGGTAACTTGATGACAATAAGGATGATTGCTACCCACTCTATCAATTTCCGGACTTTTGTTGGTGTATTGTCAGTCATGGTATACTTGATCAATCTTCTGGTGGAGCCCCTTGCCTTCTACCCTTACTGGCCTCTTTTGTCAATTGTTTCACACTGAGCATCTCTGCTGCATAATACTTCAAATCCTGGCCACTCAGGGAAAGGTGCTGTTGGTGGAGATGTTCGCTCAATCTGGAGCTCTCAAGCAGAGGGGGCATTGTGTGAAGTGTCTAATAATGTACAGTGATGGCTGCAGGAGGTTTCGAGAAGTGGAAACAGTCTAGATTTGGCATACTGTGCTGCGTCGCGGCCTCCGTGGCCATCAAACACTGCTGCCATAAATGAACGGCCTCCCTCACACTTCTTAACAGCCAAGTCGTCCTCCATTGCTTCACGGTCACCTTGATTGGCACATACGCTTACAAGAAAATCAAATATCCCTTTTTGCTCTGGAGAGATTGTTTCCCGAATATCACTAGCAGCCATTCCCACTTGAGCTATTCTCACTACTCAGCATGCATGCAAGTGACAGAACTGGTCACGTGATGCAAAATAATTAATTGTTTTTTAAATAATCTATTATTATCAAGACAAGCATCATATAGATACAGTAGCAATATGGTTAAACACACAACATCCTAATCAATCAATGTCTACTTGTTATTTGCCCTCCTTGCTGCTGTACACTTGTTATTTATAGTAGTAACTATTGTTGCAGGCTTCGCTTGATTATATTTTGATAGAACATATGCTACAGGAAAGATTTTTTAAAATAATAGATCTATAAACCAAGCAAACCTTGAATGGCAGTAATAATGTCCTTGTTGAGTGTAGTATATCCTCCATGCCCTCCTCCCCTTGCAGCTGGAAGTCAAACTGAACCTGGGGCTTAGAGTAAATCGACTAATTTGCATAAATATGGTCAGAGTGAAATGAGGACATGGTAGGGCTATCTCTCCATATTATAGATAGCTCTACTATGGCCTGGATTTATCTTCCTTTTTAAGTACTTCATGCAAATAAGCATTGTAATTCATTAATTTCTCAACTAACTTAACTTTACTTACCAAAATCACAGTGATGATGATTCCACTGCAGGCTAAGAAGAAACTGAATAATCCTATTGTTTTAAAGATAGAATCCTTAATTTAAATAAATTTGAAGGTTTACCTAGTTCCATGGCTTCTGCTAATAAGATCCAAGGTATACAAACCAGTAAAATGTCCTTAGCTGTCTTTGGAAGTGTGGAGGTTTTTTTCTTGTCCAATAAATATAATTTTTCATTGAATAACTTGTTAAAAAACTAATCCAATTCCTTTAAAACCTGCTGCATTGATGGAGTAAGTGTTTGATATTGTAATTTGGAATAGGTATGGTGGGTAGATTAATTCTGTCAAATCCTTCAAGATTACTGTAGGGTCTGCAAACTGGCTCATTGAAGTAGTATGTGATAACCCATAGGGGTCTCGGAACCCCGCAAAGAAAGCACTGTGTACCCATATGAATCTCCTCCCTTTGATTATGATGGCTGAAGTGACTCTTTCTAGCTGCATCTGATTCTGCTGGTTAAGCTTTACTTGATAAATTAACTATAATTGAAATGCATTATTATGCTATACTAATGATCTAATCCAGTCTTACTTGAGTATCATCATAATAATCCATTCCTTCAGTAAATATGGATCAAGATACTTCAATAAAGCTTTCCTAATACTAGCTGAGTGTTCCTTCAACTTGATGTGACTTGCTGTTGCTTCTTGTTCTCCTAACCTCATGGTGACTGGTTTTTTTCTGATACATACCGGAAGTATGCTTTACTATCTCTACATTAACTTGATGATTATCATTCTGGGTTGGTGGACAGTGCCTTGAAGCTATTGCTCACCTAAGAAGTGTAGCCTGACTTTGACAATTTTTGCAAACTCACTATAGTTCCAATTTTCTTAATTGAGCTTTGTCGTCCTCTGTTAAACTGTCTTTTGCCAAACTTTGACTCGTCTATCTCCACCACTTGCCCAGGTCCTCCAAGAGGTTGACTGTCTCGCTCAAGCACTGTGAGACAAAAACCTCCCTTGCAAAGTAGCACCAATCTACAATCGTAGAGTTGGAGCCAATGTGGCATTCCCTAGGTTTGCTCACAGTGTTATAATAATAGGCTCAAACATTTAATCTGATCCATTGCTTTGTTTATCAACACTGGATTTATTGATAAAAATGCCTGCAGACAGGAGCACATTTAAAAGATGTCATCACCAATTTTGATGCATCTCATTTTGTTGTAATATCAAGATTGAAAGATTGATATTAAGGTGATTTAAAATATATTCCTTGTTAGAGTGAACAGTCTATTCAAGTACATTTTAAAAAACTCAAAACTTTAACTCTCAGAACTTCTTAAAAGTCACACTTATATATATGGTATTAATATTCCAAAGAGAAACAATTGATTTAATACCTTGCTGGTCCTCCCCTTTTATCTTCTAATGTTTATTAATCTAGAAGGCTCTCATAAGCCCAGCATACACTAGGTCTAGGCAACATGTTGCTAGCAAAATTTGTGGTAATTTGATAGCAACATGTTGATTACAAGACCAAAGGAATCTGAAATGTTGCTAGCAGCTTGTTGCCTAGTGTATGTTGGGCTTTAAGTATTGGCCTAAAGAATACTCACATATATAATAAAATGTTCCAGATTCTGCTAGAATCAATCTCTTATATAGTTAATAGAGGATGTGGTTGGCCTGAGGATCTAACGTACATAAATGTTCCTTGATTTCATCAGCACAAGAAGAAATATAGGACAAGTTAAAAATCTTATTAGTTTCAATAAATGGATGATGAGGTCACTTTAAATCATTAGCTATCCTTGACATGACTCTGAATTGTTTTGGAGAAGACAGAAATTTGCAAGGGGTCCATCGTTGTCAGGCAATCATATTAAGCATATAAAATAAATACCCAAAAAAACACACCGGACTTACCCTTTAACATAAACACAAGATTCGGTCATTTTTGTCAACATTTGCTTTTGCAGAGTGATGATCTCCCTCATCACCTGTGTATGTTCGGCCATTGAGCCTATTTGCTCCCTATGTACTCTTTTGGTGGCTTTTTCCTCAATGTAGTACATAATAGACTATATATAGATAATGTTAATTAAGTATCAATCCCCTTTGTTAATGCTTACCATTATGATTGCAAGAAGAAATGCAAAGAACTCTACAATAACTGCAAATATTGTGAAACAGTGTGAAACTATAATATAAATTGAGAAAATAAAAATTATGACAGTTAGGTCCTTACTATTTGCTAAATCCATAGTATTCACTCTTCAGAGACTGTGATCTACATTGGTAACTGCAGTCTTATTTATTGTGTAGAAAAGCCAAACCCCTCTACCAAGACTCCAAGAGTCTGCATATGGGTGTCACTATGGTAAAAGTTAAAGGGTAACTTCAGTGCATTTTTGAGATATTTTTTTTATTTGCTTAATATGATTGCCTGACCATACTAATGATGTGTTCCAACTCCCATTGTCTGAAAAAAATTATTCACTAAGATATGAGCCTTCAAAAATGCCCATTTTTCCTTTCTGCCAGGTTACTTCCTGTCGGTGGGTGTGGCTAAACGTGACGTCACTGGAGGGATAGCTGTAGCTAAATCCATTCCTTTATAGGGGGAAATAATCCTTTATTCTCATGGCTTGTAATGTAATAGCACTAATTTAAACATTGGGATCATTAGCTTTCATTATT
>NW_003546515.1:123735-133483 GCF_000090795.2 Amphimedon queenslandica
CAAAATAGCTAACAAGAAGATTCACCAAAGTGTGGTATAATGACTTTTTCTTGCAGTAGCATGCTTAGAATAAGGAAAGCTAATGATTACAATCTTTAAATTAGTGCTATTACATTACTAGGCAAGAGAATAAAGGATTATTTCCCCCTATAAAGGAATGGATTTAGCTGCAGCTATCCCTCTAGTGACGTCACGTTTAGCCACACCCACCGACAGGAAGTAACCTGGCAGGAAGGAAAAATGGGCATTTTTGAAGGCTCATATCTCAGTGAATAATTTTTTTCAGACAATGGGAGTTGGAACACATCATTAGTATGGTCAGGCAATTATATTAAGCAAATAAAAAAAATATCTCAAAAATGCACTGAAGTTACCCTTTAAGTGGCCTTTAAGTACTTACCACTCCTTGCCTCTTATTTAATAACCTCATATGAACTCCCCTTACCATGATCTTCATAGGTTGCTTAATTTTAAATATCGATTATTATCTTGTCCTGACTTCACCCTAAAGGTAAAGGACATGAAAGAAGTGAGATGACAGATGTATCTGCAACATCTCATAATATGTCATTCAGTTAAAAATCATGCATTCTTGATTTCATTCACTTTTGCTTCTTTGTTATCTTCAATGCTTTTAAGAAATTTACTCATGACCTCTGCCTCTTGGTTAAATTTTTTGTTCATTTTTTATGACAGAACATAGCATAAGGACTGTCTGTCATTGGTGACAGATAAATAAAATTGGTGCTGATCTCTTGTATTCCTCATATGAAGATGAGGATAGTGAGAATAGTGACAGTGTCAAAGATGAAAATTATGGGGCGCCAAACGGGACAATAAGCCATCTATTGATAAGAGAAAATTTTTTTTGGTAAGGCGCATCTCAAATTTATAAATAGGAGCTGCTATATATAAATAGGAGCTCATAAGAGCTCCTATATACAAATAGAAGCTCTTATATACAAATATGAGCTGCCATATACTAATAGGAGCTGCTATATACAAATAGGAGCTCCTATATACAAATGGGAGCTCCTACATACAAATAGGAGCTTTTATATACAAATGAGACCTCCTATATACAAATGGGAGCTCCTATATACAAATAAGACCTCCTATATACAAATGGGAGCTCCTATATACAAATAAGACCTCCTATATACAAATGAGAGCTTTTATATACAAATAGGAACTCCTATATACAAATGGGAGCTTCTATATACAAATGTGAACTCCTATATACAAATGGGACCTCCTATATACAAATGGGAGATCATATATACAAATAAAAGTTCCTATATACAAATATGAGCTGCCATATACAAATAGGAGCTACTGTATATGAATATGAGCTGCCATATATATAAATAAGAGCTCCTCCTCCCATTTATAAGTAGGAGTTTTACTCCGAGCTCATCACTCATTATAAGCTCAAAGTTGTCACGTGATCTGCCCCACCTATAGGAGACGTGTCGATAACAAACAAAATAAAATGGCGAAAAATTGTACTAATAATTATTCCTTAGACTTCAAGACTTGTAAAGGATTTGAAATGCTCCGCTTTAATATTTTGAAGTTATTTTTCACTACACTGAACACTATGATGCCAGCCCTGAGAGAATCTTAGCATTGAGTGTGTTTGCTCCATGACGGTGAGTTTTGGGTAGTCCGGGGCTAAGTTTTGGGGTATACAAAGAGCTGTTCATTTTATTGTCATCATTAGGACCAAACAAGGGAAAAGAAGGGGAAATAGAGCCTATAAAAGGAAAGGTATTGTATCAAAATCGTGAACAAATAAAATATTTGACTGTTTAATGTTATCAATGTTTTATCATTATTTTTTACATTATGATAATACTCCTAATTTTTGAAGGCTATTTATGTTGTTACATACTAGCTACTTATTAAGTATCTGAAAATTTATGTTTATGGCATATATACCCTCTTGGAATTGGGTCATCCTATGTATGATATCATAATTAGTTTCACCACACCCCTTGCCACAAGAGCGGAGCTATTCCATTATACTGTTACTTATTCTGCTTACACCACCCTAGCAGCTCTATGGGGAATGAAAGTATATTTTGCAGAATAAATGATACAATGAATAAATGAATGGACCACAATCTTCACTGACAACATTAATTAAACACTGTTGAAAGAGGTATCACTTATTACAGCAGAAAACCCATCACGAAAAGTACAATAGGACTCTTCAGATCTGTCAAATACATTCTTTGGAAACGACAATACTCTACTGCAAGTGTGGCTGGTGAAAATATCTTGCTCATGTACTTCCACCATAATTGATTTTCTTTGTGGATAGACACAGCCAGTTGTGTGCAACAAAAAGTTTTTTAGTTCTATATAATTCACATAAATAAAATAAAAAGCAATACCATCTAAGCAATACTATCTTACCATCTTCAGATAATTCACATAAATATCGCTTCAAGTGACTCATAATTATATATCATCAGCAGGTTCTAGCATATAGACAGATTCAATAACATCCTGTGTAGTAATGTTAGCAGTATAGGTGAGAACACTAACAAACAAATCTGGAAAAGCCTGAATTGCTTTCAAAAAATCCAGAGAATTTAATCCATTAGACAATTGAGCTAGAGATTTGGAAATCTTCTCAACAGATTCATATGTTATTATACACTGTCCAATTAAATCTTTGTTTTCCATCTGCAATAAAGTAAAGAGATAACAAGTTAAATAAACAAGAAAAACTTGCTACTAACATGCATAAAAATGGAAAAAGGCATTATTGCATAAGATTTGTAATACTACACAAATGCTTATAAAAACAAAGACTGAAACTGAATAACAGTTAAACATTTTCTGACCATACTGCTCAATTGTCAGACCAAATTCTGTCTTGTTCTGCCATTTTTGTCTGAACTACAATAATGCTTGAATTGCTAAAGAGGGACTTTTTACAAGGGGTGAGAATACCTGTAGTACTTGAGTAATCCCACATCGTTGCATAACATCTTGACACACTTCTGTAGCAATAAGGTCATTCAATTCTTCTCTAGACTTACAATCATTAAGCTGTGAGGCATAAAAAATATACAAATGAATTTGACAATTATTTGCTTTGGAAACCACATGAGCTGCATCAGCACTTAAGTCTTGATTAGAGCAACACTCCAATGCTCTCTGCTCCCCTTCAGTTATATAGGTAGCATACAGGAGATAAGTATGGGAATCCGAATCCTTCTTGGCAAAAGCAGTGGGCAATCATTGTACCCAATATTTTAAGTAAGCCTGAAAGCTTAGCTATAGCTGAGGAGGAAGGTCGCACACAATTTGAAGGATCATCAAATAAATGAACATGAGAATTTGAAGCAAATAACTGGAAAATCGTGGTATACACTTGTCGACGCACACCCCCAGTGTCAATGGCAGGTTGGTTGTCTATTGATATCCTTAACTTTGAGTGACAAATTGCTCCTCCTTTGTATTCAGCAACCATATCTTCCCAAAGGGTGTCAGAATTCACTGCTACCTTTCTGCTAGGCAAATTAGAGAAACGTAATTTACACATCTGTTGAATAGAGCTAAGTGTAGGTCCTTCAGCTAGACACGAAACTGATGCTGCATAATTAGATCCTGAAAGCAAATAAATTGCTTCAATTTGCTTTTCAGTCAGTGAACTGCTAAACATATCCAGAAGTTGGCTCATACCTTGAGATGAGTTAGAAGAACTGGGAAATGAAAGGTAAGGAGGATGAAAAACTGTATCCAGTGATGAGCTCAAAGACTGACTCTGGGATGTTGGCAATATCAAATTATTACCACTTGAAGTTGGTGAAGGATTATCCGATGGAGGCAGTTCTGTGATAATGATGTCATCATCATCACCATCATCTTTAACACTAACATCATTACTGTAATCACAACAATAAAATTGATCAAAAGTAATTGTTACAAACCTTCTACTAAAAAATCTCTTTGGAAGAGGCATTAAATCTCTATCATCATCATCACTAATGACATCAATCGGTTCCATCTAAATATTGATAAATCAACATAATTATAAATATCATTGAGAGACAATTAAAACTTACAAAGCTTTCCCAAGCAGGGAGCAACTCTTTTGCAAGTATATAAATGAAGGATCCAGACTTGGCAAGCGAAGCGACCTGTTTTCCAGTCCACTGGAAAGTATCTTTTACAGTAGGTACACACAATGATCTACTATTACAGCCAGACCGCAGCAAATAAGTATAATTAAATCTCTTTCCAGTCTTGATATCATCAACTGTCAAGCCCATTGGTGCTGCAAATACTTCACATATCTCTGTACGAACCTCATCTTCATTCATATCTGACGTTAACTCAACTTTTCCTACTAGCCCAGCTTTGCCAAGTGCTTCCCATCTAGTAGAACGTGGAATGCTAATACTACCACTTTCAGTTTTAAATTCTTCTGGTAATAGGATAATGTCTCGAGTATATGTCGTTGACTTGCTAGGTGCTGGCTTCTTCTTCTTCTAAAAACTTGAACGCGGGCTCTGGCTAAATAAAGATGGTGGTGCTAATTTGGTTTTTTTCATGTTGTGACACAACGCTCTTTGGTATTCTGTATTATTCTTTGTAAGAGTACTACTGTGACCACTACCAGAAGGCATTTCTCCTGAGCGAGGTCCCGAGAGTGGTGGCTGAGAATGAGATGCAGGAGGTGTGGACTGCTCAAACGAATTCCTCACAGCATTCACAAGGGCACCAGCAAGAGCATCTACTGCTGACTGTTGAGTCAAATCACCAAAGTTGGCCATTTTAACAAACAACAAACTCAAGAGAGCGAAAGTCTCAAAGACAAACTGACGAAACTCAAACTAAACAGATCGGCATGGACTATAGTGAGCACGTGCTCCTGGTAACTGGCCGGCTTAGTCTGGTGGTTGATGCTTCTACCACGCCCACTGGTTCTTATCATTTTACGCCCACTCAGGCTGGGCAATGCTGAGTATTTTAACCAACTCAGGCAGTTCTCTACAACACAATTCACCAACTTCACCATAAACAGCTAACACGTACCGTTTTAGCAAAATTAAAAGTTAATTGCAAGTGGGAATAATATTGGTTCATTTGATTTTTTCGTTATACTTTTCTGCTTGCAACTTATCTACCATTAATGCTTAAACATTGGTGCAAAAGCCCCAGTTCTAGCTTGCAGAGTACTCAGAAATGCCTGAGTTGACGTTAAATCTTGCAATTTTGCCACAGGCTCATTATTGTAATGCAATTCATAGTAAAAAGTTTTAAGTACTTAATTATGTCTAATATCACAATAAATTATCACTTTGCATCAAAGTAAACAAAAGAGCAACAGTATTAACAAAAATTTGCTGTCCATTATTATTAAAATGATCTAAAGGGTTGATGTTAGATTGCAGTAGGCTCAAACTATTTTCACTAAGTTGTACCAGATTTGTAGGAACAACAACAGTATCCATATCCTGATTATCCTCACCGTCATTAATCTCTTCATTTTCCTCTTCTTCACGACCATAAACTGAAGGGTCAACTGTTTCATCGAATAAAGAACTACCTTGGGAATAGCTATGATATAACTGAAGTGGAGACTTGTTATTTTCGGTTGATAAAGGGTGCGAGTTCCAAGCTTCTTGAAATAATTTCATTGACTTATTAATTCTAGGTATAAATACGTAATGCAATGCAAAAATGTCTGCTTCATTTTCACAGTCAAGTATACCTCTTTCTTCTAAGTCATGAAAATCTGCTTTATATGTAGAGAGAACTGATGAGTGAACATCCCTCCACAACCTTTCAATCCAGCTATTATGTACACTTGATCCAGCAATGAATGAACCTCTGCCTTGCCCTCTAATTTCCTCCATATGCTGTCAAACTCGAACATTTTCACCACCATAGTCAGTACGAACCCTTGATGGAAGACCGTATTCAGCTGATGCATTAATAAAACACTCAAGAACAGTGTCAGATCTATTGTTGTTTGAGCACTTTAAAAAAGTAATCAAGCGGGTAAAGCCATCTACGCAGCCATGGACAACTAATCGCCATTTAATCAGCTTGTGATTACCGTCTAGGTGCCACAAGGCATTAGGACCTGAAACACTGTATGTTCGATGGTGAATCGGGTGAGCAATGGTATGCCTTCCTCGGACTCTATATATTGCTTCTCTCATGCGAGCTCTTTGTATAAGTACCTGTAGAAATATAAAATGACATACCATAAAATGGAATCTTAGCCTGAAACTAAAAGCCCACATCTAACATTAATTGTTAATGAAATAAAATCATGCAGGCCACCCCAATTAGATTCATACTTACAGGCCTAATACAGATCAGTACGGTTTGATATAAAATTATAAATCAATCATTCACTAAATTCAATTCAGTTTCACCTGACCTATTGATTTTTTGTTATAACTTTTGATTAACATGGAATTTAGAAATTTTGTTTGCACCATTAGAATCGCTAGGTCCTTCCTGTCCTTTAGATAAAAAGATTGGGTCAAAATGACAAGGCCTTAGCCTTTTTGGATGTCCCTGTATAAACTCAATGACATGCCTTTGACCGCAATTATGCAGCTAGAACAGCCAGAATAAATTCAGCTGCTACTTATCTGCATCCCTTCTGTGCAACAAAAACAATTCCAAAACCACCACAAATACGTAAAGAATGCGGATGTGACATAGTATTTATTAATTGAAAAAAGCCAGGGGTCAGTGAATAGACTTTAATTATGTCAAACACTACTAAATCTAATTGGAGCCTGTATCACTGAAACTAACCTTCTGCGAATGTAAATGGCCCCTGATCATTGCCTCTCCATAGTGTGGAAATTGCTGTAGTACCTCTGATATTAAAGCATCTAAATCTGCATCAGATATCTCAGTAAATGACTTCTTTTCCCACTCTTTTGACCTTCTCTGAATGGTTTTAGAAGAAACGCCAAGTAGGTTTCCAATATCTTCCCACATAAACTTTAAGGACCTTAAGTGTTCCACCCTCTCTCTATCAATATGCACTTTTGGCCTGCCTTTAGCTGGGCCAGATTCTTCCGTGGAGTCAATACTCGCCATTGTGGTATATAATGGGTTTATTATTATTATTATTATTATTATTATTATTATTATTATTATTATTATTATTATTATTATTATTATTATTATTATGACTTTAACACACAGGACAAAAAGTAAGGATTAGTAAAATAAGAGATAGGACAGGATAGAAGTGTTGAAGGACTGGCTCCAACTACTGAAGCAACCTTTATAGTAGAGTAAGACTGACAAAAGAATGATAGAAACAAAATTTAAGTACGTGAACAAGAACTGCAAGGACACAATTAGCTATATTGGTCTTTCAATTTTCTTTAGCCTTTTTTAATTTTCTGTGGCTTCACCAGCTCCAAAAAAGGCATAAAAAGCTATAGTGAACTAAAAGAAAATTGAAAGACCAAAAGACCTCACCAAGCTCTTAACGCCAACTCAGGCAGGTATCTTCCACGCTAGAACTTAAGTTTTCTCCATCATAATTCCCCAATTTCACAATAAACCACCCTGTATGGCTAACAGATATTGTTTAAGCAAAAATAAAAATTAATTGCAAGTGGACATAACAAAAACCTTCTCAGATGCAGGATTATCTGTATCAGTGATCGATACTACCAGAGTCAGATTCAAGTAGTTCTTCTGCCATGTCTGCCTGAGATTCTGCCATATTCTTTTGCAAACACATGCTACGAGTGGGCGTGGCTAAAGTATATGACGAAATCATAGATATTAGAGTAAATGAAAGGGATTGGAAACTTTCGTTTGCGGCAGGAAATGCTAGTTACCCATACCAGGATAATTTCTCTATTTATAGGAATTTTTTCAATTTTACAATAGGATTTATTAAGAAAATTACCAAACATTATGGAATACTACAACTTCATAATGGTTTTTCTCAAATAGTGTTTATGTCACATACATTAAAGTATGTGCGTGCCCTCAAGTGTACATCGAGCTTTGCTTTCATATCACATTTTAATGTGCCAATCATTGAACTGTAAAGAAAAAGGTACAAAACGAAGGTCTTTGCAAAAACTTTGAATCGATTATAAATCAGTCACCAAATCTGTCATCGGAGTCATTTATGTTGCGTGCCCTCCATAATAATGTATAGAATAGTTGGTAATAGTTAATTCTGGTATTACTTCTTTTGTATTCTAAAAAAGGGTACAGAGACCACAATATTGAAGGTATCAGGTCACTAAATCAAACTTTACCCATAGTTATCAATATTATTTTACTTCAAAAATTAGACAGAATGTAAGGGAAGTATCTGTAATGCCTTTAATTATCATTGCAGAGGATGAATACAAGTCACTTTAGAGTTATGAGTTGGAATAGGACACCGAACAGTGAAGGAAAAGGCCCGGGAAGGGTAACTTGCCTATGTTGCTAGGCAACCTAATAATCTTAATGAAATAATCCGCCCACGCAACGGAAGTTTCCTATCCCTTTCATTTACTCTAATATCTATGACGAAATAATCGATTTCTTCATCTCCTTGCTGCTAGTGGCCTCGTGTATGTACAGGTATGTATTAAAAGTGTTTATTTTTGTATAAATATGCGTGTATCGAGTATACACGTGCAATCTCTGCAAGCCACAGACTCTTGTATCAAAGAAAGAGGACAATGATCCAGTTGGAGAATTATTAATTTTAGTTAGCAACTAAAATTGGAGTGGTAAAGACAACACCAACCATTATTTTTTGTATGGGAATAGGTAATGGTGTTAGTTTGAATTTATGTGACACTGTACTTCATACCTGTACTCTGATTTTCTCTTTCTTTGTCTGGTGTCCTTTCTGTCTTTAATTCCATCTACTTGCATGATGATTAATTGCATTCACACATTTAGTCTGTAACAGGCTGAGCATGTAAATTAAGGGACCAAACTCTTTCTGTTCAAGTACTTAAAAAGAAACTCAGAACACAAAGTAACAATTGTATTGTGAAGTGATTATTAATGCTCATCAGAAGAACTCAAACTCTCAGAACTTCTCAAAAATCACACTTATATATATATGTATATATATATTATGAGTATATTTTAGCCCATTCATTCTGCAATGGAAGCCAGGTGTATATAGTTGATATACAACTCCTTTAATATACAACCACCTCATTTAAAATGATTAAATAAGCTAGAGAATAGTATATGAACAAGATGATATGAAAGTGAATAAAATAAATAATAAGCAAGAGTTATGTATCGGCACGAAGAAGGATTTCTAGAAAGCTGCACGATGGTTTTAGGACTGTATGGACTGCCGTTCTTTTGCCTACATTCGACAATAAATTTGCACATTATACTACAAAATTTTTCTGGATCTCCCTACACCAAATCTTCCTCAGCTCAGAATAACGTTCTGCTCCATCCATGATCACACTCATTGTGATACTGTAACCAATTACTAAATACCGACGGTGCCCAAGTTTGACTTTTTTCAGTGTTTTTTTTTTACAGAGAATTTTCTGTCGGCTTTCAAGATCGTCACGAGGTATCTCCTGAAAACGTTTTGATGGTAGTTCGGCGGATAATTTTGACCTCTTCCTTAAAAATAGCAATTTTCTATTCTTATTCTGTCTAGAAATGGGTTTGTTCTCCTTCTCAGCCATAGATGTAAAGGGATTCTTTCAAGAGGAAGAAACAGAAAGAGTGCTGACAGACATTGAGTGACATGTGG
>NW_003546516.1:0-2922 GCF_000090795.2 Amphimedon queenslandica
AATGGAAACAATTTTAAGTTTGTTATAGTATTACTAAACTCATCCTTTTGTTTTATGGTCATATTGTATGGTATTCCAGGATATGAAAATAGCTCTTTCTCATTTATCGACAGGTAAACTGGTGCAGTAGCAATTGGTGGTGGACCAGGTGGTACTGATGAAAACTTGAATCTACCCATTTTACCAGCTGTAAATAAATTTGATGTAGTCTCATTATATAATTGAACACAATCTTGAAGTGTAGAGGCAAAAATATCACGACCAAACCCAACAATGGCAGTGTTATTATTAAAAGTAAATTGGATGTTTACATAAGGATTTTTACCATGGTTTTGATAAAGAAAGCATGTTCCCTCATGTACTTCAATCGGTGATTGAATATATATTGCACCACCAAGGCCTAGGGGAGCTTTATTATTTGAAAATTCTATTAAAGATGAACTATTTTCAATGAAGTCCAGTACTGAACCTTCTGCCAAAAATATAGCACTTCCTCTATCTCCAGTGTTGTTAAAAAAATTAATATTGGCCCCATGGGAAATGTGTACACGGCTGTTGACTGCATATAAAGCAGTCCCAGTGTTATTGGCAAATAAAATTTGACTACCAAAATAAACAAAAGCATCACTAGCAAACAATGTTGCTTTAAACAATTTACCTCTAAGTTGCTGTTGATAGTTTTCTATTTTTGCCACATTACCAATGAAATGACAATGCTGAAATTGTACCATAATTTTAAGGCACCAATAAATTTTTTGACTTCTACCACTGATATCTACTGCTGAGCTAACTATAGCTTTGTTGCCAGAAAAATAGCAGCTTTCGAATCTGATTAATTTTCCCTTTGCATTATCCCAAACAATGTCATGAAAAATTTGAATACCAACTCCTCCTCCAAACTCTGCTCTGTTATTAGTGATATTACAGTTAAGCAGAGTAATATGAAATCCAATTGGTATGGCACCATAGTAATAGCAGTTAATTCCATGCAATATAAACCCAATGGCTCCTCCAGCAGTACCAGCTGTATTACCAATGAAACTGCAAGCAAAAATTGAGAAAAAAAAGTTGGCACAAGTATGTAAGTCCATATGTAATGCTCCACCTATGGTTGCAGCAGAATTATTAATAAACTGACAACTAATAATTGCAATTCCATTTGTGGAAACATTATGTTGAATTATGTGCAGACCTCCTCCTCCTCTTGTGTTTGATTCTTTGATATCTAGATAATCCATATTTTTGATTCCGTTGTTTGAAAAAATGTTTTGCAGTATATGTCCACTGCTGTCATTGAGTACTAGCCCGTAACCATTATTGTTGCTGAAATTAACTTTTGAAACAATAAAATGAATACATTTATTAAAGAGAATGCCTTGCACTTCGCAGTATTGATTTTTTTCATAGAGCAACCCACATTGCCCAATAGTAAAACTATTGAGTTTAACATTACTGCATGTATCAAAAACTATACCAGAATTACCATAGAACATTGATCCATTGCTACAGCTAATGCTAGTACCTTGTCCATTGATAGTTAGTCCATTAATATCAGTGAATATAACACTACCTTGTAGACTAAGAGTAGGACTGATGATCTCTATTGTGAGGTTACCAGTGTTGTTAATAGTATCAGCTACATACTTTAATGACTGACAGGAAGACTGAGGCTGTTTCTGAAGACACTCAATTGAATCATTTCCATTATCTCCATCAATCCTGATATTAAGAGATAACACACTATGAAGAAGAATACACAGCAGGAGAAGCATAATGATGAACTTGCCACACAAGCAGCAAGCTGCCCAAAAGAAGTATTCATAATATTCTAAAATAAACAATAAAAAAGGTTTGATATGTTACAATAACTGCCAGAAAAAACATTTTCACTGTATCAGCTGACAATTTCTGAGCCTGTTTTGTATAATCTGTACAAATAGCATTGTAATACTATAAATTTGTAAGGACTAATTCAAAATTTCTTTTATTTAACATCTACAGCAGTGTAAATTACAGCATAGCATGCAAGACATGAATCATAACATTGTAGCCACAACATTGTAACTCTTCTATTGTGTGCAAATCCAGCTTGTTCCCCACAAACATGTCTATTACTTCAATTCATGTACTTCACCAAGCTACATGTATATAAATGTGATACTGTAACCTGTTAACCTTTTATAGAAGTCATATGGTTTAGGTAATGTATTGTGTCCAACTCTAGTAACTAATGGTATCATATCATGAATTGTTAGCCTAGAGAGGGAAAGATTGAAGAAACAGGAGAGAGAAAGAGAGCTAGGCAGGAAAGGTATTGTTGTTCCAACTGTTTTGAAAGTTTATTTTTGCCGGCATACATAGTATTCTTACTTTTTTAGTTTCAGTTTTGTCTCTGCTAGTATACAGCTCTGGCCCATTATTTTTCTCAAGTAAATAAACCTTGTAATTAGAGTCAAGCATAACATCAACTCCAATTAAGTCAAAATAAGTCCCAGGACTTTTTATCTCCAACACACCACCACATCTCCTTTAGGAGAAAAGTGATCTTGAGTCTCGCTACCAGTTCTCTCTTCTCCTAGAACCATGCAGTTTGCTGGTGTTACAGAAAGACATGTAGAGTCAGCAACCTACTATCGCACACCATCGATATTCGAACACTTTTTCTCACAGTTCAGTGATCAGAAGCCAGTGGCTATAATTTTATCTTGTAGATCAGATGTTCCTCTACAGCTGTAACAACTTTCATAGAGATCAGTCCTTGCTGTGTTTTTATAATAATTTTTTAGTGGAAGTTTCGAACACGTGCTAGTTCGCATAGACGCCATGTATTGTCGTTCACCTATTTTCGCTCAGTAATGAAGTAACATGGCAAACAATTCATCATATTCATATGAAAGCCCTGACTTTCTGCTCCATGAAGCA
>NW_003546516.1:21803-43400 GCF_000090795.2 Amphimedon queenslandica
ATCCAGGAGGGCATTGGTATAGAGTGATGTTAATGAATAATCTAGCACTGTACTCAGTTGTCTGTAGTAATAGAGTAGCTTTATCTCCTACTGTTCCTTTAAAGACTATTATGTAATTGTTAGCAATGGAGTGAGTTAGAACAATCTTCAATAATGAATCGTGCTCATTTTGTAGTTCTGCAAACAATGGAAACAACTGCAAGTTTGTTATATTACTATCAAGTTCATCTTTTTGCGTTATAGTCAAATTGTATGGTATTCCAGGATATGGAACTAGTTCTTTCTCATTTATTAACAGTGTAACTGGTGCAGTAGCAACTGGAGGTGGTGTCAAAGTTGAGAACTTAAAGTTACTTATTTTCCCAGATGTAAATAATATTGAAGCATTCCCACCATACAACTGAACACAAGGCTCAAGTGTAGAAGCAAAAATATCATGGCCAAATCCACTAATGGCAGTGTTATTAATAAACTGAATGGAAGCAGGGCCACTATATTTTTGTAGAAAACACGTTCCTTTATACTGTACAATAACTGTTGGTCTGGAACAAATTGCACCACCAAATACTGCAGTATTATTCTGGAAGAATACAGTAGAATTGGAGAATAGATCAATGACTGCATTACCTGTTAGCTGGATAGCTCCACCATTTTCCCCGGTATTGTTGATAAACTTAATATTTGACCGCAAACCAAAATGCATTCGAGAATCATGAATACACAAAGGAGTCCCAATGTTATCAGTAAGTATAACATGTGCTAGAAATTCAAGAAGAGCATTAATAGCAAATATGGTTGCCTTGAATGATTTGCCTTTATAGACATGATCAGTGTGTTTCATATCTATTCCTGCTACATTACCTATAAATTTGCAGTTGTGAAGTCGTACAGTAGTAAAAACTGATTGATACAGCCTTTGACTGTTACCATTGATATCTAATGCTGAACTATATTTAGCTTTGTTGTTATAAAAATTGCAAAGTCGAAACCAAAAATAACAAATCTGGTTATTTTTGGAAAAAGAATTTTGATGAGAAATTGTAATAGCTGCTCCACCACCAAATTGTGCCATATTTTGAATAATATCACAACCCAAAACATTAATCTGATAGCCAGATTTGTTTGCTACAAAAGGATCACCACTAAAAGCAGTTATAGCAATGGCCCCTCCACTAATATCAGCCATATTACTACTAAAACGACAAGAAGAAATTAAAAAATAAAATCCTGATGTATCACTTATGTTAGCATATAGTGCCCCACCTATACCACTAGCAGAATTATTAATAAATTTACTGCTAGAAACAAATGCAAATGCATGAATCTTTTGTTGGTATAAATGCAAAGCTCCTCCAAACAAATTTGATGGACATTTTCTCCTCTTTTGTGATGATACAGTCGACTGTTGCTTCTCAAAATGGTTGGAATAGTAACTGTTGTTTACAAACGAACATCTGTCCATGGTAAAAATGCCTTCAATATCATACACTACTAGTGCAATGCAAATGTTGTTGATAAAGTTGACTTGCATAACAACAATATTATTGCAATTATACAAGAATATAGCTTGCACTTTGCAGTATTGTTCTTTTTCATAGAGCAACCCACATTGCTCAATAGTAAAACTATTGAGTGTAACATTACTGCATGTATCAAAAACTATACCAGAATTACCATAGAGCATTAATCCATTGCTACAGCTAATGCTAGTACCTTGTCCATTGATAGTTAGTCCATTGATATCAGTGAATATAACACTACCTTTTAGACTAAGAGTAGGACTGATGATCTCTATTGTGAGGTTACCAGTGTTGTTAATAGTATCAGCTACATACTCCAATGACTGACAGGAAGACTGAGGCTGTTCTATAAGACACTGAATTGAATCATTTCCATGATCTCCATCAATCCTGATATTAAGAGATGATACACTATGAAGAAGAATACACAGCAGGAGAATCATAATGATGAACTTGCCACCCAAGCAGCAAGCCCCAAAAGAAGTATTCATAAAATTCTAAAATAAACAACAAAAAAGGTTTGATATGTTGCAACAGCCACCAGAAAAAACAGTTTCACTATATCAGCTGACAATGTCTAAGCCTGTTTGATATAATTGTAACTCTATAGATCCGTAAGGAGTAACTCAAAATTTCCTTTATTTAACATCTACGGCAGTATAAATAGCAGTTATATCGGTAGTGCAAGACATGAATGGTGTTTACTTCATAAAACTGTAGCCACAACATTGTAATCTCTTCTATTTGTATGCAGTTTCCACCAAATCCAGCTTGCTCCCCACAAAAATGTCTATTACTTCTATTCATGTACTCTACCAACCTATGTATACATTATATGTGTGTATCACCATTATAGATACTGTAACCTTTTATGGAAGTCATATGATTTTGGTAATGCATTGTGTCCAACTCTGGTAACTAATGGTATCATATCATGAAGAACTGCTTTGTGAGCTAAATCGTTAGCCTAGAGGGGGAAAGATTGATAAAAAAGGGAAGAGAAAGAAACAAAAAAGTATTGTTGTTTTAAGTTGCTTTGAAGTATCACTAGTTTAGTTTTGCCTTACATTCTTACTTTTTTAGTTTCAGTTTTGTCTCTGCTAGTATACAGCTCTGGCCCATTATTACTCTCAAGTAGATAAACCTTGTAATTAGAGTCAAGCATAACATCAACTCCAATTAAGTCAAAACAAGTACCAGGACTTCTTGTCTCCAAAACACCACCACATCCTTGACTTAATACCAGCTTAGACATTACTGATTTTATTTCTTCTTTTACATAACTGATGTTAACTTTAAGTTCCAAAACTTTCCATAGCTCTGTCAAAAGCATTGAATTGGTAACACTCTCTCTTTTTTCTCTATCAGCAACTGCTGCATTAGTTAAGTGTATGCTCAAGTCCTTGAGTGAGTTATGATTGCTAGTGTAATTAGATATAGCAAAAAGAACAAGCCCCTCTTTGTGCAGGTAGGCCCTCAGTGGTTGAAGGCTAGTAATGAGGAGGTAGAGACGAATGTGAAACTTCCTACCATTGACTAAGAGAGGGTTGGTAATGTAGCGCTGAGCTACATAATGCTGAGTGTCTGTTGGTAAATGTGACTTGTCTGTTAATATTTTCACACCTATAGCTCTCTTCCCTGATGATGGTTTTAGTATCCATGGCCTTTGGACTCCATCATACTCCAGTGCTGATTTTAATTGTTCCACATCTCTAGAAATAGCACAATTACCATAGTGAGCTAAGTGTAGCGATTGTAATTATGCTTTCACCTTGGTAAAATAAATGTCTCTGGCATGTAGTTATATTTCTCTGTTCCAAATTTTGAAACCATACACTGATAGTGCTTCCACTGAGATGCTTTAGTACCAGATATCCCGTCTCCATCGTGCAGTGAAAGGCAGTGATTGTGCACCTGCCATGGACGTGGGAGGTTCCTGGTAGATGCAGTGTGTAAGTAATCCCATTGTGGTATCAGCGTCCATAAAAGATCCTTTAATAACAAGATGGTAAATATATGAATTAATACACTCAAAGTATGTACCCAATCATCTGAATGAGTTTCCTGAAAGCCATAAGGTCTTAATATTGCCATAGCAGTCTGTCCTGCATATCTACAATATAGAGAAAGGGTAGGTTGAAAGATATGCTTTTTCTGTCTGTGTATGCTATCTTGAGCTCACCCAAAGTGTACTGGAGTCTGTTTGCGAGAGTACCAATCAAACCTCACCAGTGGAGGGCGGTTAAGAGGTGTAGTTACTTTCAAAAGCAACTCTGCCAGTGTGCTGGTGAGGTTAGCCTTGCTGTTATCCTCACTTCTAGTAGATTTAACTGCTGCAGTGGAGGGATTATCAAGATTAGCCACCTCCCAAGCAATGAGAAGACTAAAAGAGATGATAAAGAGTATCAGAGTTGCACCAAAAACCCTCATTCCACCTCTTCTGTGCATCATTTTCCACCCTTTGTGCAAACACGTGGGCGTTGAGTCAGCAGCTGCTTTTCTTAATAGGCGTGGTTTTCAATTAATAAAGAGAAATCTGGTCCATGGTCGATATGAGCACAGAAAGAGATCTGGAAGAGAGTTTAGAGTGTAACATTGGCTCACTGACGGAGGAGGTCTTACAAAGATTCATAGAAATAGACGAATGGCACTTCAGCGACTCTGACACGGAGGAGAGCGAGACTGAGACAACAGACGCAGATGACAGCAGTGACGATGAGGGCTCTACATCAAAACCACAGGTATGAAAGGTTATATGAGCTGTCTTGTATATTGCAAGTGCTATTAATGGAGCAGTTAGCATGTAAAGTTGCAAATGACCATAAAGAATAGTATAAAATGATAATGGCCTTTACATAAAACAAATAATCCATTTTACAAACAGGGTCATTGGCAGGAGTTATGCAATTCCTCAAAGCCCTCTACCTCTTCTCCTGACGATGTCACTCGTCTCTCCGCCACTTCTGAGGACTGCGAGACTGCAATCGAGCTCCTCCTATCCCAACTCACGCCATACGATGATATAGAAGACTCAGAGACTGATGAGCACCAGAGAGACTCTGAGGTTCTCTTGTTGACTGAAATGGAAGGAGGAAGTGCCTCTTCTACTCCGACCACAACTCTTGATAGGAGAGTGGAGAGGCAAAAAGAGAGTAATGTTGTGACAGGATCAACTCCTGTTGATAAGGTCAGTCGGTAAAGTTATTTTGTGTGAAAATGATTTCCTTTATTTTTATAAAGTCTTCCCTACCTCGACACTACTTCAAAGCCCAAGAGCTGCTGACATCAGAAAGAACGTGAGAATGAACTTTGACATAAAATAGCAAATGTCTATGTAAAACACACAAACATGCCTGAAACATAATCATTGCAAGAATGCAGTGAAATACTATACATTCATTTCATTTACATTCCAATAAAAGCAAACCTGTATAGTAACTACTGACCCATACGTGTACTTACTCACTGTGACATACTCATGCTTTAAACTTTCAAAGGTATCTCATCCTTTAGGTACATTCAAGGGATTCGTTTGTTAGAAAAGGTTTCATGAAATTTGTATAGTGTATATTAAGTCAACATTTATATCCAATAGGTTCTGCATGGTTCGGTGAAAACTGCACACAAGACTAAGAAACCAATCTTACCAGAGTTCTATAGGAAGAGAATATTTCTTAACGTTGGTGAAATACATGCTTTAAATCTTGACCTTCTAAACGAGCTTGAGAACAGAATGGAGAACTGGTAATATCATCGCGACAATATCTCTATTATTATTATTATTATTATATTTATAGGAATGAGGAGAGTGTCGTAGCAGATGTATTAGCCACCAGAGCTCCATTCTTCAAAGTAAAAATAAATCAAATTAAATAGTTATCATTATTGTATCACCTGTAGTTATACTCAATGTATACATCAAGGTTTGATGATGCTCAGATTGCTTTTGCTGAGGCCATGAAACGTTACAAACCTTTTGCAGAATTAGTACACATGATTGAGGTACAATTATTTTACCATACCAATAGTTATATTGCTGTTATTATTTCTTCTATACAGAGTAGTACAACAATGTGCAAAGGTCTCCCTTTATCCAGTTACATGCTATATCCAATACAAAGAATACCCAGATACAAACTACTCCTTGAAGGTATATTATTTATTCAATAATATTCGCACAAATACTCTCGTTACCTTTTTGGTAGACTATGAGAAGCTGCTACCCAAGGATCACAATGACATTGAACATACTAAAAGTATAGAGAGAGAGAGAGAGAGAGAGGGACAAAGGTTCATTACTACCTTGTTTACAGGTGCTCTGAAGGCTATATCAGATGTTGCTAAGCACCTTAACAATAGAATCAAAGATTTGGTATAGCAAGACACACACTCATACTTACTTTGTTTTTCCTTCCTTCATGCCAGGAGCAACAAGCAATTGTAGTCAAATTCCAAAAGATGTTTGACACCAAAGAGACACTAGTTATACCAGGGAGGGTGAGTGAAAGAACTGAGTACATGTACATAGAACTATATGTATACTTTGGCATTTCTTTATAATAGAGATTCCTGCTAAGAGGACCTGTTGAAATGGTGTCAGGAAGAAAACTAAATAAAAGAAAGCAGCTAGTCTTGTTTGTGGTACATGAATTACCTCAAACACAGTGCAGCATTCATAACTTACTCTTTTCTAGTTTTCAGATACTGCTATATTGACCAGCATCACAAGAAAAATGAAGTTTAAGATAAAGTACAAATTACCTTTGGAGACTCTTCAAGTATACACATCCTTTTAATACTCTACTCCTCATTTTGCTCTCTTTATTGTGCAGATATCTTCAATGCATTCACGTGTTACTGAGAACAGCTTCTGCCTTTTCACTCCAGCAATATCTAAACCTTTCAGACTCTGTGCTAGGTAAAATAAACATTGTACAATATTCTTATTACCTCCATCTTCCTCATCTCTCTATTCAATCCAGGAATGAAAGAGAACGAGACAAATTTGTCTCTGTAAGCGGTTCACATTAAATAATCATTTTACATAATATACTTCTCCTTTCTCTCTTATACTATAGTGTATTAGGATTGGAGTGGATAGGGAGATTGAAAGGTGTAGCTCATTTAAATATGCAAGAAAAACGCAATCACTGACTGACTCATTCTCAAAACGTAAGCAAAAAAATTAATTTTTGAGAACTTGGTTATTGCATGTGCATGTTCATTGATCATGATTCATTTGATGTAGGGGTCTACAAGGAAATGCTTAAGGACCCGGCATTACGCTCTCGGTGGACACGCTCACCACGTAAACTTGAAGTACATAAGAGCACACCTACTACTAGTGAACCTATTGAAGAAGTAGATGCACCAGATGCTGCTCCGATGAACATTGCAATGGAATTTGAGGACTTTAATGAGGTACTTATGATCTAGTGGCAATTATGGCATGACTATACTATCAAGAGTTATCTATTTATCATTACTATTGCTAGATATCACTGCTGGGTACTATTATTGATACTGGGTTGAGTGATTATCTGAAACACTGTTACTCTACCAATGGCAGTACTACTAATAGTGAATGGGAGACAAAATGGTTTGTACTCAATCACTCCTTCCTAGTGGGATATACTAATCACATGGTAGGTGTGATGTTTCATCTATTTATACATTTATTTTGTTTCTAGATGGATGAGATTCTCTTTGCATTACCTCTAGATTCATGTAGGATAGAGAAGGTAATTCATAATGGCTGTACATAAATAATGAATATTAATAGGGAAATGATGACGAATTCTCAATCAAAGTGATAAGTACAACCAGCACTCATTGCTTTGAATTCGGGAATGAATACAGTTACACAAGGTAAATATATTCTCTCATCATGTGATAGTCAAGTGATTGAATGATTAGGTGGAGCAATGTGCTGGAAGTTAACATAGAGAATAATGCAAACAACTAAAGTGCAATTCCTTTTGGATACAAAATTGATGCACCAGTGATATACTATATTGTACATTTATATAAACTTTTTTGAAGTAAAATGCTAAACTCATGTATTTCTAAAATATATTTAATCCTAATGAGTTTCAAAAATGTCCACTATTAATTCACTGGTGTGTTCTCAATGTCGTTTGACACATTACGGAGAGGTTTGGCATCTTTTAAAACCCTCTTCTCAGGATCTGGGGTCTTATCTTTAAAATCCACATAACGAATGGAACACATTTTGGAATACTCTCTACACAATCAAAAAAACTTAGAGTGACTACAAATTATGCTGCCCTACCTAACTATCATATCAGCCATTTCTTCAGTGGTTCTAAAGCGCTCGTAATTAACTCTTATGACTGGGATAATGCGAGCGATATCAGCAATAAAGACCTCATAGGCTTTGTGAAGGTTCTGTAGGTATTCCAAAGTAATTGAGGATTCGCAGTCACGACTTCGATTCTTTATACGCCTCAGACTCTCCTCAGGAGAAACATCCAAATGAACAATAAGGTTTGGCTTCTTCCTAAAAGAGAGAGTTAAAGACATTATTATTATTATTATTTCAATTTACATAAAATTCGACATGTTGCTGAAAAGTGACAGGTAAGTGCGATATTCCCTTTCCTCCATTAAATTAGACTCCATCAAAACCTGTCAAGCACAATCACGAGAAAAAATAATAATCTTTATTGACTACACCCCAGCCCCTCCCCTCACTCGTGCAAAGACAGAGTCTTCGTATATTGTCCTGTCCTGGACTCCTCCTTGTCCCTGCCAGATTATAGACTGGTGCTGCTGGAAGCGACGATTCAACAGATAAATCTGTGTAAAGAAGAAAGAGAGGGAAAAATAAAAAAATTAATATTAAAATGGGTGTGGTCGTGACCAGCAACAGCTTTTTTACTTGTAAAGGGAAGCTATATCTGGCTGGGTCTTTGTAGAAATCAGCCAAATACTCGTTATCCATGACAGGCTCGTAGAAGCAAGGCAGCCCCATTTTTTCAGCCAGTTTAGTAGCAAGTGTTGATTTCCCTGCTCCTATCAAGCCACTGATAGATATGAATATGTCAGAGCTGCTATGCTTCTGATCCATAGTCAGTAGACCACTCCTAGACGAGGATTGGCCTGTACTGCAGCTTTTCGAGGCCTTCAATGACTCCTCTTCTCCTATCATTCTTTTTAAATTCACTGGCTATTTCAGATTTTCAATAATTAATTTTTTATTTTGATTTTAGATCTACCACGTGTCTGCGCATGCGCAGTAAACAAAGCCGGGACAAAATGGCCGACTACAAGAAAGAGCGAGAGAAAGAAAGAGGTTTATCACTAATGCCTATAATAGTGTCTCACCTATGCATTCAAATCTATAGAGGGATACAGGGACCGCTCAAGATCTCCTCACAAGAAGCACTCGGCCACTGAGCCCTCCAGCAAAGGAAAGAAGTCAAGAAGAAGATCCAATAGATCTTCATCCCCTCCCTCCCCCGAGTCTGCCTCTTCCTATTCCTCCTCAGAAAGTGAAAGAGACTCGTCTAGCGAAGAGAGTGAGCTGAATATAATTACACTTACTGTTAACCACACCCTTCTAATTAATACAATATTGGTAGTTAATTAATTTAATCAATCACTTATTATTAGGTAAAACCCATAGCAAACAGTCAAGACATTCTTCGTCCTCAGATCATAAGGTAAGACGGAGCTTTATAGTTCCCATTTTACTATCCCCTCTCTCCTCTGAGGGATGCCTTTATCGTTTCATCTCTCACTACTATCAATGGCGTCAATCTCCCTGTGTTTGCCTACGGCTGAGGTACTGATAGAAGGAGAAAGGGAAGAGCAAGAAGAAGGCAAAGAAAGAAAAGAAGAAGAAAAGGAAACACTCGGAAAAAGGACCTGTCCAACTATCAAAGGTGTGGGTAATTGCAATGATCACATCCACTTACCTGTGTTACATCTAATTGTCATTGTATTTAGTTTGTTAAAGAAGAGAAAGGCAGGAGTGCTGTGTCTGGTCGGGTTATAAAGATGAAAGTAAAGAAATCAAAAGATGACAAGGCGAGAGACATCAACAGAAAGAAGCTGTTAGAATTCTTGAATGCATCCATGTGACATTGACGCAACTACATATACATGTTGTTTTAGTATTTATAAAAACATTGACATCCATCTCCTGCTTTTTAAATTTTACACAAAGCCACTTTAGAGACATAAATTAAAATTATATTAAACCATAAAATCCAATTAACAATAATTGGTGACAGTAACAATACAACTGATGAGAAAAGGAGAGACACTTCTTCATTTATTAGTGTTCTTTCCCTTTCCTTTGTTCTTTCTCTTTCCGTTTGTTTTTCCAGCGAATAGAGACGGATCGATCTGATCGACTGTTAATCCTTTCACAGAGTATAGTCTATGAGCTCTCTCACTAAGCGTTCCGCCACACTTAAGACCCAGTTTCTGCAACACGGCCTTCAGGAGGTGAGGACCAACTGCCTCTAATTCCTGGATGCTTTCAAACTTATCCAAATCAAACCTGTCAATTGTTTCTTGGTCAATTTCAGCACCATTAGTGTCACCAACCCGAGGCTGTCCCTGATCTGACATTATTTGAGGAGGAGGAGATGAAGGAGTACATGTATCTGTTGAAGTGGTTGCTGGTGGTGGTGTTTCTGTTGTTGTTGCTTGGGTGTTGGTGGAAATGGATTGGCAGTTACTAGTTGATGTTTGTGTAACTGATACGAGTTCATCGGTTGTATTAGAAGTGGGTGGAGTAATGGGAGTGGCTTTGTTAGTATAATCAGTTAGTTTAGGAAGTTCCTCATTCTCGTTGATGGTCATTTTAAGCTTCTTAACTGGAACTGTTTCCTCTTTCTCTCCCTCCTCCTCCTCTTCCTCATTTTCAGTCTCAGAGTCGTCCGAAGACAGCTCCTCAATCCCTAGCCTATTAAAAGAACTTAATAAACTAATATGTTGCTCAAAAATGGGCTAAACTTTGCTAAATTTCGTCAAAATTAAAAAGGAGAGAATTCTCCATTTAAAAATTTTTTCCTGATACATATACATGTACATAAGTTGTGTAGAAAGTTTGAGCTGATTCTGATCAAATTTGAATTTTTAACGCTGCTCCAAATGCCATGTACTGTATTGTAGTGCTTGTCAGCTCATGAAGCTCATGCTGTTTAGCTCACTTAGCATGCTTTGTGGGAAGCCCTGGTTGTACTATTATTGCTATTGTCATCATCATCATCACTACTTACGTTAGCATTTTCTTCTTTTCTTTTGTCTTCCCTTCTCTCTCTCTTTTACGCGACCCATTACTACTACAACCAGCTCCTCCATTTAAACCTTGTCTAACAGCTTCATCTAGATTAACTTCATTGTCCTCAAGCTGCTGCATGTATTCTGGGTCATTAAAGAAATGCTTGGGGCCCTCTAGTAGCATCTTCCTCTTCTTTGCTTTCTCTTCTTCTTTCTTCTTCTGTCTCTCTGGCTCCTTCTTTGCCCACTCTGCCAGCCTTGAGAAAGAAAAAAGAGAAAAAGAGAATATTGTGCATCTACGTACAAGTACATGTATAAGTATTCTCAAAAGAGAATATTAGGCCACTCCAATTTGATTCCTTGTTTCCCATTACCCGCCTGCATGGTGCCGCATCGCTATTCCTTATTGCAGTTTTGCATTGATTATACAAGCAATTTATACCACTGATAATAAATAAATTTAATGAAAATGAACAAACCCGCCCACCCGCATCAGGCCCGCCTCTGTAATGGGAAACTATGAATCTTATTGGAAAGGCCTTATGTATGCATAAGTAAATAAGTATGTTTTTCCTTTCTCTTACTGTTTCTCAGCATTAACATCTCTTATTCTTCTTCCACTGAGATCTCTGCTAGCATCTCGTGTTCTGTTCTTATTCACACGCATACCCATAGCACGAATTAGGGCACCAAATCCTAAAAATAATGTTAAAAATAAATTCATGAAAATAATAATAATAATAATAATTATTATTATTATATGAGTTGAACTTAATTACCTCCTTTCCCTCCTAAAAGACGTGGCGAGGCTCTAATGATGGCTATGCCATTGTCTTTCTCTTCTTGATCTAGTGAGAGAGGTAGGGACAGATCCTGTACAGGGTAACCATTGTGAGCAAAATAATACTAAAAAATAAAAATGAAGCAAAAAAATAAAAAAAAATTATGATAAATGCAGTTATAAGCAGACAAAAGGTCAACTGCATGTACATTACAAAGTTACATGTACATGTACATGTACATGTACATGTACAGCATGTATTAGGAAATTGCTACTATTACTATGGAATAAAGTTAATGTGTTATAGTCCATGTACTATGTATAACCCAATTTTTTAGTAACTTTAAAAATTCGTAAAAAATTCAATTCTGATCGGAATCAGCTCAAACTTTCTATGCAGCATAAGGACATGTATATGCATCTGAAAATATCATAAAAATGAAGAATTTTCTCTTAGCCATTTTTGGCAAAATTTGGCTAATGGCCCGTACTATAGTACAGGGACTTTGACCCGATTTTGGAGCAACTTTAAAAATTCATATAAAAATACAATTTTGATCGGAATCAGTTCAAACTTTCTACATAACATAAGAACATGTATATGTATCAGAAAAAATTATAAAAATGAAGAATTCTCTCCTAGTCATTTTTGGCGAAATTTGGCCAATGGCCCTGTACAGGGACTTTGACCCGATTTTGGAGCAACTTTAAAAATTCATAAAAAATCCAATTTTGATCAGAATCAGCTCAAACTTTCTATGCAACATAAAAACATATACGAGGAAAGATAAATAAAGTGAAAAATTGCTCAGAACCATTAATTTTTACAAAATTTGACCAAAGTCCCTGTACTAGCCTATGGTCTTAGTGAAAGTTTGAAGCAACTTTAAATTTTCTAAGAATTGAATTTTGATCGAAAATGAGCTTAAAGTTTCTATGCTGATTTTACATAATATAAAAAAATATAGACTCAAATTTCATGCATTGTGTTTATACATACATAATTTTAAAAGGGAGTTTTAAGGAAGCTTTGATTTAAAGTGATACAAATAACATAACTCTTACATTATCCACGTTGTAGCCTAAATGTGTCAAAATGCAAGATACTGAAGTGTCTTGGCCTCCATTAAAAGAAATAGAACCACTTTCCTGTAGACCAAAGAGATAAAAATTGACGACTGACTTATCCGCCATTTTGACTCGGATTTGTTGATCACGTGATCTCGCGTTTTGTAGACTTTTCTGGATATTTTTCGTATACTAAAGCAGCTTTTAAGGAATAAGGAGGTTGAGGAAAGACTAGAAGAGAGAGAAAGAAGCACAAAATGTCTGCAGGAGAGGACGAGGTACGACGCTTGGATCAGAGGATAGATGAAGTGACCGATGAGACCCTGGAATCCACCCGGAGGATGCTTAACATGGCCGTTGATACCAACCAAATCGGAGTGGACACTCTAGTGACCTTGAATGAACAAGGTCAGCATCTTTACTGCCCACTCCTTTGCTATCCATTCTTCTCTCGTATAAATATGTGTATTTGATAAGCTTTTTGCTTTGTATCGAGTGTCATTTTGCATGTACTTGTATTTTGTAGGAGAGAAGCTTGACAATGTTGAGAGGAGGCTGGATGAGATGAACGTTGATCTCAAAAGAGCCGACAAGAATTTGAAAGAGATAGAGAAAGTCTGTGGTTGCTGCTCGTGCCCTGGTGGACCCAGGAGTGTGACTGTAAGGGAAAGGGAGAGAGAGAGAGGAGGAGGGGGAGGGACAAAAAATTCAAGACTTGTGGTCTTTAGAAAAGAATGTAAATGTAGATTTAATGGGGAAGTAAGAAGGAAAGAAAAACAACATAATTATCCTTCCTGTACATTATATATAATAATACAAACACATCTGTATCCTGCTAGATGTACCTGTATTCTTACATCTAATCAAATATTGTTTCTAATTTGTTTTTCATATGTAAATATTTGAATTAGCTGTTACTATAAGAGCAGATATTTGTAAGCATTAATTACTCCATGCTATGCACACAGGTTGTCACACTAATTGTATCCTCCTTCGAGCTAATCTAATGATAGGTTGGCTGCTTCATTTAACAACTGGCCACTTGGCATCCACTTCACTTAATGATTACAACAATGTACTCATTAGTGTATAGTCAATAAAATAATACATGATTTAGTATGCAGTATAGAGCTAAAAACTACTCAATAGTTTTATTCACATACATTGTACAGTAACACTACTAAAAGCATGCAGCATATAATGTACTACCCATATATAATTGCCAGAGACTATAGTGTGTAGAGTGATTGAATAATGGTACAATAAGTATTGGCTGGACTATACTATTATTATACTATTCTCTCTGTCCTCCTCTTTCCAGAAATCAAAAGACTACCAGAGGACTTATGGGAAGAAGGCTAAGGACCCTGTGGTCACCAGTCAGCCAAGGACTGATGCACCAAGAGGAGGAGGAGGAGGAGGAGAGGGAGGATACATCAAGAGAGTCACTGGAGATGAGAGAGAAGATGAAATGGATCAGAACCTTCAGTTAGTGTTCTCACTCATGACACGATTCACTTTGTTTGGTATCTGTTATGTTAAGAGCTTGTGCTCACTTGGATGCTAGGAATTATTTCCGTTTTGTTATGACGTGTGTAAACATTATCACTATTACAAGGATTGTGAGGAGAGAGAAAGAGAGAACAAGATTGTCTGCTCACAGTTTATTTTCCTGCCATTGAGCATGTACTTAACTGAAACCGATTCACAATACAGTGCTGTCCTGTAGTGTTTGCAACTTGAGCTACATGTATAAGCAGAATTCTCCCAGGAGACTGTTCTTAACATTTTCTCTCTCCTCTCCCTCCATCTGCCCCTCTCTCTCTCTCCCTCCCTCCCTCTCTCCCCCCTCTCTCTTGTTTCCCCCCTCTCTCTTGTTCCCCCCCTCTCTCCCCTCTCTCTCCCTCCCCCTTTCTCTCTCTCTCTCTCATTCAGAGCTGTAGGTAATATTCTTGATAATCTTCATGGTATAGCAGTTGATATGGGCGATGAGTTAGACCGACAGAATGTACAGCTTGAGCACATCAACAAGAAGGCAGCTGTCAATGAAGTTCATATTGCCCAAGCCAATTATCGCATGAAACAACAGCTCTGAGATCTAACAAAAACAACCATAACGATGATTATTCAAATGCCACTAACTGATTAATAATGATAATCATTTATCGTTATTAAAATTTTTATTACTTGTGCTGTGACAGTAAAATTAAGTAACGTAACCCGTCTCTATTATTATTATTATTATTATTATTATTATCAATATTAAAAATAAGTAAACATTATTTTGTAATTCCTTTAGTATTTATAATAATTTTTAATTTTGAAATTTGAGACACTTACATAATTATAGTTCAGATCAATATAAAATTATAATTAATTTTCTATAATACACAAAAACCTGCAAACTTGTATGTGTTTGTAACTCTCTGTATATTCCAGTACACTAAGCCATCAGTACTAGCTGCCCGCTGTCACTGCCCAGCAGAAGCAATTGATTCTGTGGCAGGCTAGCAGAGGAAGTTATACTCCCACGAATTTCCTTTGGTTTTATTTTGGTAGAATGAATAATATTATCTCTCTAGATAAAAATAATAAAATATATAATTTAATTTGGTGATAGATCCGTTATAGCAAGAGTAGATAATAATTAGAGGAGAGTGTCCTACTGGCTATAAAGGTTATAGCTAGGTTATAGGTTAAAGGCTATAGGTTATTGGTTATAGCCATGGTAACTGACTGGCTGCTACAGACAATTTAAATTCCAATGATAGCAGCGTGCAAGCAGTGATTTCCCCTTACTTTCCCCCTACTTAATGAATGACCTGTACTTCTCCTTTTTTGATCAAACTAATGCATGAAAATTTTTGCATGAATGGCAAATAACTCCATGTGGTCTAATCTTGTTATGCACAACTACATTGACAAGAAGACATTCCAAGAAAACAATGAAATTTACACCAAAGCTTAGGGCATTTCCTGAAGAATGCAAAGTTAAATAAACTCTTAGGATGCTTAGACCATTTGTGGTAGTATAATGACACCAGTAATTACTGAAATTTTAATTTTATAAGAACTAGTTGTCCCCCACTGCATAAATTAAAAGTTGCACAACTTACCAAAAATTCGAATGACCCATGAACAAGTACCTGACCATTGTTTGAAATTGTCACCAGTTCTTCTCCAAACATCTCAAGACATGATGTGTGAGAGTTTTGACCTAAAGAAAGCAAAAATTGCTAAAATTTTTCTACTAACATCATGCATTGCGCAATAATTACGTGTGGGAGGACAGTGCATAAAATGGCTGCATTCAAGTCATGCACAGCATTCTTTCTCCTGTCCTCCACATACTTTGCTTAGGGGAGAACGATGGCTACGCATCACCAAAGCGAGCAAGGAGACGAGATGTACTGGCCTACTACACCGAGGTCTAAGGACGCCGAGCTCTACAAAGACTACAAGAAACTGCTGGCAGGGATCGCTGAGGAGATGCAAAAAGCAGACGTTATAGCTCTCGCATATATGTTTGATTTGCCTAAGTGGTACAGCGAAGTGGGGGCCACCAAGGAGACAAGCTATGCTGCTCGAGTCCTTAGCTTCATAGAAGGACGAAACATTATATCCCCGGACTCTCTTGGACCACTTGCCACTTCACTGGAAGAGATAGGAAGAATGGACTTGAAGAGGAAAATAGATGCATTTGAAAGTAGGCTGTCTTTTATAAAAACAACCTTTTTCTTTTAAGCATGCACAGCCTGCAATAATGATAAGCAAAACTGTTTTACACTGAGCATAGCAGCAAGCTTTTCAATTCTTGTACTCTTGTATTGTTATCATTTAAATAATCATCATTATAATATTATTTATTATAATCTTTATTATAGATAGACACAGGAATAGAGTCATGAAGAAACCTACAGAAGAGACCTGTGCTAATATTTCAGATAAAATTGATGAGGAAGAAGAAGACTACGAGCAGTTTGGGCGTGTTGATGCAAGAAGGAGCTACAACCAAAGACGCCGTAACGTTGTACGATCCTCCAGCGACCGATATCCATCAAGCATGTGGCTATCAGCACCATACAAGACGACCAGCATTACCGGTACTATTCCTGTCACCCAGCAGTACACTACTGGGGGGTCTTACATGCCTAATAGACCAATCATACACTCACCTCCTTCCTTTTCTTCACCTCCTCCACAATCTGATTTAGATTCCATGGAGGTCCACGTTTCCATGGAATCAGATATGCATCAGGTTAATGATCCAAGGCAAAAGTACATCCAACCTCAAAGTGCTTCTCGAAAAAATGAGCACAGGATTTGGGGCTCGATGCCACCAAAAGATCGTGACAACAGGTCGGAGAGGACCTTGTTTAAATTGGAACAGTTTGACAGCGTCCCACAGCCCAGTCCTAGCCAACATCTTGATCCAGACGCAAGGAGCATTCACTTATCCATCCGTACAACAACAATGACTGCCAAAGCATTGAAAAAGCAAATAGAGTTTCTGAGGGAGAGGCTAGGTGGAAGCTATCCATACTTGGACAAGCAGCTCCAGCAAGCAGACAACTGCACCAAAGAAACCTTAGATGTACTGAAGCTCCTAGCCAGGGAAACAAGAAACCAATCAAGAGAGGAGGAGGAGGAAGAGGACGTCCTCTTATACAAGGGTACCACCCACCAAAGAAACCCAGCCCAGCGTCATAAGAGGTACTACTCTGAAGGCTTTCATGAGGGAGCCCCGCCCGTTGCTTTCCAGAGATGCAACACACAGCCAGAGGGCACTGGGTACAAGATTTCACTGTCCATTGATGAGTCTGACTTGGATGATGAAATACAATCCCCGACAGGTAAGACTACATGTACTTACATGCACACATACAATGTAGCTACATGTACATGTACATGGAGTATCAGGCGGCACTTATACAAGATAGCTATGATAGGTACAAGAAGTGTATCTGCTAGAAATAGCTGATATGTCACGGATGAATACACCAGCAAGTTTCAGCTGCATTGCCACATGTAAACATGTACTGATTGCAGGATGCAATGATAGTCATATCCACTTATTATACTTATGGCGGTAGTGCATAGACATTATATCCTCCTTAAGAGAGCTATATTTTAATTAAAAGATGACTGAGGAAGTTACAATATGTAGGGAAATAACTCCATGCATTCATCAAGTCTACACAGGTACATGCAAAAGTGCTGACAAAATGCTGAGGTGTTTATGTCCCCATCAACACAATTTGTGACAAACCTATTATTTCCTTTTACCGGTTAGGGTCAAATGATAATTATCAGACAACAGGTGCATGGGCAATATAACAAGACGACACAATGTACATGTACATGTAGGAACAACCTATTATAGTACAGCTTTCATGCTTTGCTAGGTAGAATGTAGCAAAAATGTCAACAAAGAATCAAGATACGTGAAGTTATTCAAAACATTTTCTTTTCCTTCTAGGTGTGTCGGATGAATTACCAGAGGATATTGTATCAGTAGAGGCTGTTATCTCTCCCGAGTTTGTCTCTTCAAAATCAAGGAAGGTCTCAGCTCCTGTACGATCCCCTCCACCTCCTCTGGTCACTAGCTCTGCCAGGCTAAGTGTCAAAGCTGAGTCTATTGGTAACATTAATAAAACTGATGGAGCTTCTACTCATTCTGGAAGGGCTAAAGGGAAGCAGAAGATAAGTGTCCAGCCATCAAAGTCCATGAGTTCACTTGACGAGGCTTCACCTGCCAAGCAGAGCACTGGAAAGAAAAAGATGTGGCCTCTGAAAATATTTAGAAGTCAAAAGAACCTTTAGATTCAAGACAATGAAGGCGAAGTAGCCAATGTGGTACAAGTAATATAAACAATGTTAATAGACTTTATTTAGTGATTTTTTGGAACAATTGTACAATATCATGGACACAATTGATTGTGGAATAATTGAGTTGATCATTAAGAAAATAATTATAAAAACAATCACGATAATTCTAAACTGATATAGGCTAACCTCTGTAGTGGTTTAGGTCACGGCCGTTTGGTTTCCAGAGTGATATGAGGCCAGGGCCAGCACTGGTTAGTATATTACCACGCTCAGTAAACTTTAACTGAAATAGATTCTCATTCCAAGTGGTGGGCTAGAGAGAGAGAGAGAGAGGGAGAGACATTAGTATAAATAATGAATGGGAGTTTCCCTTGCTGGTATGTATTTCAAATTTAATAATGAACTTAAATATGTCAACAGATAAACAAATCCTTTGGACAAATGCTATCTGTTGTACATGTAGACAGAGAGATTGACAGTAAAGACATACATAGGACATGACAGTGATACCATTGCCATAACTGTATTACTGTACTGTGAAATGATACGTGTATACATACACATACATCTTAGGATTCTTTATAATGATGCTATGAATGCAAACAAAGAAGCAGTCCATTGAACTTAAGACTGCCTGCTAAACTTTATAATAAGCCGCCAAAAATGTGCTTTTAACAAAGAATGGAACTTTGCTCGATGCAATAATAACACAATGCACTACTAATGAAGTGTTAATGCATAAAATCCTATTTATTGAAGTTCTATTAATAGAACAAGAGCTATTAAGAGGAAACTACTATTAGTGGAGTACAATACAGTATATACATGTACATGTAATATTGATTAAGAGAATGTAGTACATTGTATGTTAGGGAATGACTCACTGGTAGAGGCCATTTGTCAGTTGGTTTCCAGCAGCCCAGCAATTCCCCAGTTCTTATGTCAATGGTGTTCAATGTACCATTAGTATTACCTACAACTAGTGTAGTGCTATGATGGGCCAGGAATCTAATACTACCTGAAAGAGAGAGAGAGGGGGGGAGAAGGGGAGAGAAGGGAGAGAGGGAGAAGGGGAGAGAGAGAGAGAGAGAGAGGGAGGGAGGGAGAGAGAGGGAAAAAGAGAGGGGGAGGGAGGGAGGGAGGGAGGAAGAGGGAAATGACAAAAATGACTCTATGAACGAATAAGATACCAGCAGTGGCAAAGTGTGTCTTCCACAGGTGCTGCATGTTACGGGCTCTGATATCAATAAACCTTTAAAGAAATAAAACCATTAATAATTATTATTATCATTATTTTAAATTAGCCTTCACCTCAAGTAAAAATCTCCTGTTGCTACAACAGCAGTAGAGGGAGTGTCCTTCAGTGTCTCCATGGCGAGGAATTGGGTGTTTGGTCGAGGAGATACAAACTGTTGTAGACAATAGGAGGTCTCCATATCCCACAACTAAAACAAAGAAATTAGTAAAGTGGAAGGAAGGGCCTTATCAACCTTAAGGCATTAGAAGGGAGGGCATTGGAAGAGCTGGGAGTACTTTAAATTGCCAGGAACCACCTCACTGACTGTAAACCACCACACTATAACATCAATCCCACCACTTAAATAAAAACATAGACCAACTGCAACCTCCTAGCTCCTTCCAAGGCCCTCCTAAGGGGCCATGGGTTGATCCTGCTGAATCAACATTTTTATAGTACATGTAATTGTTTTCCCATGAAGCAGCAGGTGCTTTTCAGTGCATGCACATACATGTACATGTATGTACTTCTCTCTCTACTTACATGAACGCTCCCATCACATGATATAGCTTGAAGGCTATCAAAGACAGTGACATTAGAGACAGGTCTCTGGTGCATGTTATACGACTGCCTGTACCCACAATTAAAGCTACCATCACCTTGATTGTGAAGCGACCATATCTTAACCGTGCGGTCTTTACTGCCACTGATAAATATATGCTCACTGTCTTGAACATGGAGACACTTAATGGTTGACCTGTGCCCTGTAAAGAAGGAGAGGGTCAGGAGGCAGAGAGGGAAAAGGAGTAAGGCTCACCAATGTACGATTGTAATTTTAAATTCTCAAATCTGCTATAGGCTTCGTAAAAACCTGCCCCTAATCAACAAAGAGAGAGAGAGAGAGATTGATATTAATTTTTGTCTAAACTTCAAAAAATGGCCCCTCCATTATAACAGCATAGGGCACTGACAGAGCATCAATGCCTTTATGCTACTGTACATGTACATGTACATGTATGTAGAAATTTTTATGAGTGAATTTTTGATATCAAAGTTTTTCGAGAGACATTATAGTCCATGGTATTCGCAATAATTATGCAAATGAATAATGTCTAATAAATAATAATGTCTAATGTCTAGTCTAGATAGACGGTGATAAGTAATTAATTATCAGCGTCTGTACAGTAGACATTATGTAATGCTAAGGTCAGCATAAAGATGAATTAGCAAATCATGTAAGTCTCAGTAAATGTGCATATGCCTTAGTGAATGCCTCATTTCTATTTTATATGCAACATACATTGTATCTTAAGCCACCCTATCTCTGAGTAAAATAACAAGTACATGTACATGTACATGTACTTGTATGTATCTTAAATCATCCAAGTACATGTACGTTAACTTTTAAAAACTACATGTATATGTATTTGAATTTTAAGTTATGGTTGCTTTAAAAAAATAACATGTACTATAGCCCATGCTTTTTTCCCAAAAACGGCTCCAAAATTACCTCAAATTTTATTACATTTTCTGATACACATGTCCTTAGCTACATGAAAAATCTTAAGCCAATTTTGACTGCAAGTTTTATAGTTATTATCATTGTAGAAACAAGCTAATGATTGAATCACTAACAGAATTACACACATTATCTCACCATGGCCGACATTACTCTGCCAGAACTGAGACCAGTTACCTTTTAATTTACTATCAATGGCCCTACATGAGAAAACATAAAGAAAAGAATAAGGAGTATAGAAGGAATTGGAGACAAAAACCATGCCTATTATACACAATATGTAACCATACTCTCTTTCTCTGTTAGCTGTGTATCAGATGATGACATCTCTCCCCCCTCCTCTCTCTCTCCCTCCCCCATCCTCTCTCTCTCTCCCTCCCCCCTCCTC
>NW_003546516.1:43410-85721 GCF_000090795.2 Amphimedon queenslandica
TTGTGTCTGTAGTTTGAATACCCACAGAGCCTCCAGTACCATCAGCAGCCCCAGGAGATGCAGGAGCAGTACCAAACTTAGCATCAAAAAGCACAGACCCACGCCTTGACACTGGCCCAATCCCGGGACTAGCCTCTACCTTACCCAATGATACCACACCCCCAACATCACTCAGAGAACCCCTAGGCTGCAACCCACTAGACGAGAGAGTGTTACGTAATGCTGATGCAAAACCAACAGGAGTGGAGAGCAGCTGAGTGGAAGGCTTAATAGCACCATCAACAGTATCAACCCCACCTCCTTCCCCTCCCCTTCCTCCCTCCTCTCCAACCGGATCAACAAACCAGGAGGACTGACCAAAAGAGACAGAGTCTGGTCCTAAGCCACACCTACCCTGTAGAGCTATAGCCGGCCCCAACTGATAGGGAAGGTCAAGGTTAGTCTCCCCAGCTGTAGTGCTGTCTGAGCTACTCAGAGAATCAACATCAGTTAAACCGAGTAGTGGTAGGTTAGAATAGTCTAGGCTACCCTCTCCTCCTTTCTCATTCTCTCCTCCTCCAGAGAAAATGGCGTGAAGCTCGTCTATGACGCCTTTATTACGAATGTGGTTGCTAAGCGATATCTGACCAATGAGCTTACAGAACTCAACGTAAGCACAGTGCACCATGCTGGGACTAAAGGTTGCCATGACTTCCTCTACTGCAGTTGGGTTCTCAGAGAGTGGAGGGTGAGGGAAAGGGGCAGTACCCACGGGGTACTCTCCCTTCTCTTCGGTAAAGTAACCCTCTACTGGTGTCAGTATACTAGACTCCTCCTTCTTGTTATGGGCCGTGCTATAGCAATTAAAGAACGACTGGAGAGCGTCCATTAGGACTTCGCTGGACCGCGGTCGTCCTAATTCCTCGCAAATCTTCTTAAGGAGCTCAACTGCCGAGTGACATATGGCTACCCGAGCCTCACGACCGTTAGGAAAGGCAAGGGACTTGGAGGAGAGTACCTCAAAGAGAGGCTTGAAGTAATTACTGGACACGTCAGGCATGAAGCTAAATACAACATCAGGGTTGCCTGTTTTAAGGACACACATCTCAAGGAGGGCAACAGAGGCAGCCACTCCTGACTCAGCCTTTATTGAGAGCAATGTCCTCTTACTCAAGAAAGCAACCTACAAGTAAAGACAATGGTAATAGCTAAACTTTGAAGTGAAAACTCATCTACAGTACATGTACTTTAGTTAAAATTTGAACAATTTTATGTCAACTTTAAAGCAATGTCATCATCAAAAAGTCATAATTGTCTATTTAATTTATGCTTTTACATCAATTGGCTACATGTACATGTATCAATAATCATTATTATTTATAATGTGTGGTGGAGTCTGGTTCATTACCTGTTTCTTGATGAAAGGAATGTAAAGGTGAAGTATGACATCCTCTCCATAATACTGGACCATTGATGACAGCACACTCAGTACATACCTGGTACAGGCACTGTGACCTGATTTACATATTGGAGCAAAGCATCTAAGAGAAAAAAAATAAAATTATCATTATTATTAAAATTATAATAACAATAACAATAACAACAACAGTAGTGATAATAACAATAATAATAATAAAACTGGTATGGAAGCCTGCACATGTACATGTATTAGATGTACATGTACATGTACTCTCTTACTTGTGAAGGTTGTCCAGCAGTGGTCTAATGATGTGTTTAGTAGAGAGAAGAGGTCCGAGTCTCCATAGCAACCAAATGAGGCAATCAGAGGCAACCTCAGAGATACGAGAGGAAATGGCCAACATTTGAGGAGTCGTTTGACTGGTTTCCTCCCCTAGAGGATCAGCTACATCAACTTCTCTCTCATCAACTGACTCATTTGAGAGAAGTAATGGCAGACCAGGCCCTCCCCTCTCTCCAGACGAGGGTAAGAGAGGAGAGTCCCCATTGGTTACCATGGGAACAAGAGGATTAATAGGAGATAGTGGCTCCTCTTCATTATTAGCTGAGGCAGTGCTAGTGATACTGTCTGTGGGAACTGAGGGCTGCTCTTTAATTAGAGGAGGAGACGAGAGAGGTGAACTGGATACAGCGAAAAGAGGAGGAGGAGGATCTCTCATCTTCCCTTCATTATCAAGTTCTGTCTCTCCTTCTTTCTCCCCCTCAGGTGGTAGCTGATTATATTCCTTACTTTGCTCTATATCAGAGAGCATGGCCAGCATTGATGTGACTGGAGCATTGGAGACCAGTATTGACGTCTCTGGGTAGTTCTCATCACTGTCGTACCCATCCTCATCCTCACTTGGATTAGGAGAATCCTCCCAGTTTATGGTAGAGAGACTAACCATGTTCTGCTGTGTTATGTTGCTTGATAATCGACTCAAACTCTGTTGCTGTTTTTGATCGGAGGCCGGAGTGTTTAGCTTGTCTTTATTCCCACCTACTCTTTTAGTGAATGGCTCCAGTAGTGCTTCAATTATGCAACCGACGAAACGCGAGAGAAATATCTTAAGACCGAAATGAGTTATGATGCTTTGGGCCATGCCCCGGCTTAGGAGTCGGCAGTTATCGGAGGGTTTTTCAAACGTGTCAAAAGCATAAAGAAAGCACGGCAAAAGTACCTGTCTCATTGCTCTGAGACCAACGTAGGCAGCCATCTTGTCAAACAGATTGAATATCGACTCAAATACGCTTGACGGATTCTCAAAAAGTGGGAAAACGTGGAGCATGAAGAGATGTATCCCGTCTTGATCCAACTGAGGCAATATCTCGTCTAATTGACTCGCAATGTAGGTTATGACATCCCCCGTCTCTTGTGGGCGGGGCAGCTCTTTACCCTCAGAGTGTTTGGGTTTGATTGGGGGTGTGGCAAGGCCGACGGCTTTCGAGCGAGTCTCAAATTCCGAGAGGGTCTTATAGAGAGGCTCAAAGTAAGGAGGGAAGGAAAGGAGGGGGAGGAACTGCTGAATGAGACTGGTTGATGTTAAAGACGGGATCATCTGTGGAACAAGGGAGTCTCCTCTACTACCAGAACCAACAAACAACAGATCAGTAAAAGACTGAAGAGGACTGGAGAGAGAAAAAAGATAAAATAAAAAAATGCAATACTGTATTGCTGTAAAACTGGAGTTATAAATTTTACTGTAAAAATTTTGATGCTAAAATTAATTTTGCTCTATTAACACAAAATTGTATAATTATATTTGCAGTTATAATTATAATTTTATACATGTATTTCCAGTTATAATTGAGGTAACTATTTGAAAATTGAGAAGGCTACAGTAGAGTGCACACACAGTTAGTCTTACTATGGTATATGTAGCTGCTCATTATTCAATAATCGTCTGAGTATTTTATATCTGGCGGGAAGGGACCCTCCAATAGGTAGGGTTGATCTCAAGTACTTATTGCAGGAGAGCTCAAGTGCCACACAACCCACAGCAGCAATGTCCAGTAGGACCCTCTCACTGAAGGAATGGGAGGAGCAAGAGGTGTGGCCTTTCTCGTAGTCTTCCATGAGTCTCTGTAGCTGCTTGTGTATTGGGTAGTCGTTTTTGGTGTCCTGCAATGTATTTAACAATAAAATGGTGAATTCTCTCCTAGCCAATAATTCTACAAAATACATGCATGTATCCTGGTACTAGTATCTTTTTCAAAGTTTGGAGCAACTGCATGTATAAAGGACACAAACTGCAACAGAGCCAAAATCCAATTTTGATCGGAATCAGCTCAAACTTTCTATGTAACATAAAAAATTGTATATGTATCAGAAAAAAATAAAAAGGAGAATTCTCTTCTAGCCACTTTTTACAAAATACCCAATTTTTATCAGCAAAATTTCTAACTAAATTAATATTAAAAAGTATGTAATAATTATAATAAAAAGAAAGTACAACAGTAGAGAGAGAGAGAGAGAGAGAGAGAGAGTAAGACTCACCTGAAGCACCAGTAGATCCTCTTCCTTCCATTGCCCGAGGTCGGTCGGTCCAGTGCATTTACAAGACTTTGACAAGAAATGAGACACCTCCTCGGCTTGAGTAAGAGTAAGAAGAGGTGCAGTGTTGTCCTGGACTGCAATGTTGCTGTACTGCCACTCAAAGAGCTCGGTGGTGTCAGTGGCTATCGGCTTATTACGTGACCTTAGTATCCTCAAGAGACCAGGTTTACCACCAGGGACATCAGAACCAGTCATCCCGAGATTCTCGGTCCCACGCCCAGTCACTGCCCCCTTAGAAGGGGTCTGAGTGAGAACCCCAATATCGTAAAACCCCCCATTATAATATACAGAGTCTGCGACTGTGTTATCAGTGTTGGGATACCCCACATGCTCAAAAGATCCGTCATCCAACAGGCCACCGACTGAATTAGATTTCTTATGACGGAGGCTCCCATTGTCTAGTATAGACGCCAGGGTCTTTTCTCCTTTCTCCTCATTGCTAGGGGGCGTGGCACTGTTGCCAGGGCTGATATCGAAAGTGGTGAGAGAGAGAAGTGAGCTCATGCTAAGGTAATGCTGCCACTGGGAGACTACAAGAGGGGCTGAGCTAGTCTGTGTTCGCTTGGGATGGGCCGAGCGAAACAGCTGGACTATTCCGTTAGTCTTTGGAGTCGAGTGACCATCCACAAGCGAGAGATAGACATTCTTAGCTTTAACAGCGGAGTCTCCCACCAGCTTATACCCAAAGACCAGATCAAACCAGTGATGGAGCTGACTGGAGATGCTGTCACTCTCTAGGACCTGGCGATGATAAGTAACGAGTTCCTCGGGAGACGAGACCCACCCAGGGACCCCCAGATCAGGCAGGTCTTCGTGTATGGAGCGGAATATCTCCGGGTTTGTATAAAACTCAGGTATGCACTCGTCTGGTGTCCACTCGTACAGCTTTGAAATTGATGACGGATACTCTTCAGGGACCCACCTCGGTCTCACCCTGTCCGTTAGTACCTCTTTAGGAGTCCTCCGAGCTAAATAGACGTAATACGTGACGTCTGAAGCAATGTCACCAATATGATGAGGTATGACTGATCCGAGAGTGTAAGAGTTTAAGCGACGTAGCTCCTCTTGTGCTGACTGGTAGGTAAAGTCAAGCTGTCTCTCTCCTTTGGCAAGGCGGTGCTTAGAGGCCGTAAGGTCCCTCATGTTACCATTCTTGTGGCTGAAGTCGGTAACCCACGGGAAGATCGGGTGATTGTTGGGGTCTCCCAGTCTCCGCCCACAATGATAATTAAGGATCATTATATAATCGAAATTTGAGAGTTGACCCGAACGCCATTTAGTAACAGCTTCACTGAGCGTAAGAGGAGGAGGAGGAAGAACACTCTCACTGGACTCTTTGACATTAATCTTTTGAGTGGGCGTTGATTGTAAAGTGGGTGTGGCTTTAGGCAATACATTATCAACAGCATCTGCTCCTTGTCCTTCCTTAGCAGAGACTAAAGAGGAGGGAGGAAGGTAATACTGAATCCAGAGTCTCCCATCAACGTAGACATTTCTAAGATTAATATCCCCACCAAGTGTCAGCCCCTTGGAATGACAGTATGAGAGCATATAGAGGAGCTGATAGAGGATGAATAAAGGTCGTTTAGTAGAATTCTCTAGCATGGCCGGGCTATGGACTACGCAATCAAAGAGAGAGAACCTCTGATACTTGTACAGGAAGTAAAAGGCTTTTTCAGACTCTAGGGCAGCTATAAGAGTAGAGAGGGTCTCTCGCCCGCTCCCTACTCCTTCGTTCTCGCTGCTCACGAGAGGCGGGGACCCAGATTTGCTTGAGGATGATGTCTGTCTCTCTTCTTTCTTCTCTTTCTGAATGGGATGGATCTGCCTTAACTCCCTGTTGTAAATCTCCTTCACCAGTTGAGAAACAAATGACTACATAGTGAAAGAGAAAGCAAAACAATAAATAACAAAAAACTCTTCTCTCTCTCTCTCTCTCCCCTTACAGAGGTTAATGTGCTTGATCTGTTCTTCTTCTTGTTGGGTGTTGCTGTATCATTAGTAGATGATTTATCAAGTTTTTCAGTCAATTTCCTCCACGAGGAAAGCGTGACCTCTTGAGAGACTGTGGTGAGAAACGTGTGAAGACTATCGACTGAGAAGTCATTCCTAGGAACAAGGAACCTGGGGGAAAGAGAGAGAAGCAATAACAACCATAATAAATAAAGAATATTGGAGTTTCATGTACATGTAAACAACAAATTAATGTGTACATGTAACTGTACCTCATCGTTTCTTCCTCTTTGTCCTCTGCCAGCTCCTGTTTCCTGTAGCATGTAACATGTATGCGTCTCCAAGGTAGCTCTGGGTCCTTTGCACAGGAAGGCTGGAGCAACCAGTGAGCCATTTGAGGACAGTGAGGAGGAGGGAGGTGAGGGAGAGGGACCGAGGAAGAGACAGCAGCACTCAACCAATCAATGTGAACCTAAGAGGAGGAAAAATAGAGGAGAGAAGATAGCAGAGGTTTCAAAACTAAGTAAGCTCAGTGTTTTCTCTCTCTATCTCTCTCTCTCTCCATCATTTCAAGATGAAGTTTAAGGGCGTGAAACCTCACCAGGCAATCTCCTTCCAAGTAGTCTTCCTGGAGGGCAGGAGGAACAGTAGCTCCTGATCTCTCTACAAGCTGCCATTCTTCTATCAGCAAATCTCTCGCTACGAGAGACCTCAGAGAAGAGGATTGTGCCTCCATTTTTCTTGTAACCTTTGGTTGACCAGGCCCCTTAATGCACACACCCACTTGATTAGTTTTTTTATTGAGTGCAATTATTGTTGCAATTAAAAAATTTGCATTATCAAAACTCATAAAGTTCTTATTGCTCTGCAGTATCTGTCCAACACTCTCTTAAGTGAAGCAGGACTATCGATATCTTTTAATGAAATTACTAAAAACTGAAAAAAAAAACAAAATAATTGCATCAAATTTAACTTAAATTGCTGATTGACTGCTTCTACCTTCCATTGTATTTGCTCACAGCTTCTAGTGTCATGTATTACAGGAGACCCTAATTTAATGTACTGGAGTTCATGTTTACCTGCAGAACAAATAATAGATAAATGGCTCTGCAAAAAAGAAAAAAGATTTACATTCTGAGTAAGAGGCAATGAAGTCTTTTATTAAATCAGTTAATGACTGTAACAGCAAAAAATAATTGAAAATGAAGGTTTACAATGTAACTTGCATAATTACCTTGTAGTGAAATGGTTTATACATAAGTGAGAGTCTTCTACTAAGACCCAGTGATCCATATATACCACCTTGATGAACTCCTAGGACTACATGTCTTTTGAGAAGAGAAGGAAGATAGAGCCACAAGGATAATTGCTCTGATATAATGTGATATTCACCTGTAGCACCTTCCTTCATGGTTTGACTTGAATCGTATGGTAAACCGTTGCAATGAAGTTAAAGGTGAAGTCAAGTAGAGGGACAATATGACAGCTTCAAGACATTTGATTGGGAGAGACTCTTTAATCATATCTTTAGCCATATCCATCAGTCTGAAATGGCAGTTTTTAATAAATAATTATTGTTTGGATTATTAAGTACCTTGATAAAGGCTTGTATCTCTTTACATCAAAGAATTGCATCCCAGTGTAGTTGTATCTAAAAAAGAAAAGAGAGAGAACAGAGAGTACCATGAAAATGTTTTAGTCATAAGTACTGTAATTTTTGTAAATATTCCTGTACTGATGAAAGACTTGACGGTATAGAGGCACTTGGTTGTATGACAGGAGCATTAGGATATGGTACCTAATGGAGTGTCACTGATAGAAATAGCATAAACTCCTCTGCCTTTACCCTCTTATTGGTCTTCCCTCTAATAGACTCAGCAACATCGTGTCCCTGGGGATGAGTGACAATCACATAATCCCACATTTTTTCCCAAGTTGAAGAGCTGATTGGAAATCCCTCCGTATTGACCAACCAGTAGTACTTGTTTAGACGAGGATTGGGGGCAGGGACATCCTTTTGGACTACTTTGCCTTCATCCGCCATGATGGTGTCCAGTTACTATGGTAACTCTATCAGCTTTCAGGGGTTAAAAATTAATCTCGTTATATTTTCCGTGCACTTTTAAAGGCGAGTTTTACGGAGAAAACAAAAGGTATCCGGTGATTGCGTAATCTCCGTAGTTTCGGATTGTTTAATTATGTAGGGCGTGGCTTTGTTTTTCCTTTCTTTTAAAAATGTCCTCGTGGTTCAGTGGAAGTAGTTTCACATCATTGACGGATCAGATAACCTCATTCACCAAAGATGTACTGAACGAGACCACCCAAGAGATAGAGGGTAATCGATATTAACACTCCTACCCGCCGAATCCCTCTTTTACCCATTCACTATGCACACACAGACCCTGTTACTGAACTACAGGTAGCACAAAGGCAGATAGAACAATTAAAGGAAGAAGCCAGTCAATACACAACTGAAGTATGATGGGTTTATGAAGTAGTAGTGACATTTATGTTGCTGTAGTTGGTGAGGCTGAGGAAGAGCAATGAGGAGTATAGAGAAAGAGCGGAAGCTGCTGAGTATCAGGTTGTATCAAACAAAGAGCAATATCTCAAATTGTTACAAGAACAAGAGGTATTTAATTCATTGTCTGGGGCTATGATTATTATTAAAATTATATTATTATTATTATTATTATTATTATTATTATTATTATTATTATTATTGTTAAAAGAATTACGTGTAGAACCAGATTTTAGCAGTAGACATGTTCATGTACATTATACATATAATATTAATATTGCCAGAGCATGAAATAACAGTTGGACATTGGAAGAGTTTTGCATTGTTCAGTCAGTTTGTCTAAACAACATAACTTCAGTGTTTCCTACAAAGCATGCTAAGTGAGCTAAACAGCATGAGCTGACAAGCAATACGATACAGTACATGGCATTTGGAGCAACTTTATAAATTCATAAAAAATCCAATTTTGATCAGAATCAGCTCAATTTTCTACATGAAATAAGAGCATGTATATGTATCTGGAAAAATTATAAGAATGGAGAATTGTTTTTTTCCATTTTTGACAAAATTTAGTCAAAGATTAATAGCTATAGTTCTTGGTCCTTGGCAGCAACTTTAAAAATTCATAAAAAATTAAAATTTGATTGGAATGAGCTCAAGCTTGATACACAACATAAGAACATGTATGTGTATCAGAAAAAATTATTAAAAGGGAGAATTCTCTCCTAGTCATTTTTGGTGAAATTTGCCAAAGATCCTGTACTATAGTACAGGGACTTTGGCTCGATTTTGGAGTAACTTTAAAAATTCATAAAAAATCCAAAATTGATCGGAATGAGTTGTAATTTGAAACATAGGATAAAGACATGTATATAAATCAGAAAAAATTATAAAAATGAAGAAATTTCTTCTTTCAAATTTTGATGAAATTTGGCCAAGAGCCCTGTACTGTATGTAGTACAGGGTCTTTGGCCCAAATTTTGAGCAATTTGACAATCCACGAAAAAGAGGCTACATCCTGCAGGAAACCCTGTCCGACTGTTTTATAAAAATGGCAGATCAAATTAAGGAATGTTCAGACACAACTGAACATGTTTGAAAGTAATTTTTGGCTCTGATTGTCCCGTTAGGCAAATGGCGAAAAGCTAAAGGAGCAACTGAAAGAAATGAAATCCGATCAAAGGAAGATTGTGATGGCAACACGGAGCGACTCAAATCTTACGTCTCTTGAACAAAAAAGTAAAAAAATTGAAATACAATTATAACATTATAAATAACAATAGCTTATTAATAACAACAATAGCAACAATAGTAATAACAATAACAATAATTGGTTAATTATACATTCTACATGTAATTAACATACCTTAAAGCCACTATTATTTGCAAGTACTAATTTTTTGCATTTTTTGTGAGTGGCTTTAAAATCGCAAAAAGTAGTACCCGCATTTATTAATAAGCTAGGTTTATTAATAGTCATTAATTGAATTTAAAAAGAGCAAAATCGCAAGAAGTAGTACACGCTAAATCTATACCATTAACAAATTGCAATATATATCTACTTAAAAGTAAGTGGCTTTAAGGTAATAAATTATTGTAATTACTGCAGGTGGGGCTCTATCTCTTGGTTTAGTGCCACCACACACGAGCACAGGCGAGGGGCTGGAATGGAGTGGAGCCGACTGGAATGAAGAAACTGATTTCGAGTATCTCGAAGTCTCACAGTCAAAATTGTCGCAGCTCCAGTCCGAGTTAGCTCGAGTTAGAGTCGAGTGCCAGCACTGGAAGGAACTAGCACAAGACAGAGTGAGTGAGGTAATGGATGATTTATTGGCAAGTGTAGAACTACGTAGTAAAGCTGTCTGCCTGAAAGTAATTGGTGGTTTTTATATTGGTACTTAATTTAATTGAAATAATTCTACTACTTCTTCACAGTCTACACAGAATTGCTGAAGTTAAGACAGGAAGTACAATGTACATGTATAAGCCAATGGCCAGAGTTAACTTACATTAAGGACAGGAATAATGTGCTGTATATTACACTTTCTGTCTTAACCTAAGGCCTTGCCTTACTTTAAGTTGTGAGTGTGAATCTGCCTTAACATCCAATATTAATGCCTTCCTAATATCAAGTGTGCATGGGATTGGCTTAAACTTTCTACATTCCGTAGCACGAGGACAAAAATGGAATACAATAGGTCTTATTCATAGTAGCTAGTCCATGGCATTATTTTCCATTAGTCCATGGTATTATTTTCCATTAGTCCATGGTATTATTCTCCATTAGTCCATGGTATTATTCTCCATTAGTCCATGGTATTATTCTCCATTAGTCCATGGTATTACTTTCCATTAGTCCATGGTATTATTTTCTGAATATTTGTACACAGCCTGACATTGATAACCGGATGATGACTCTGTGTGTGTACATGTATGGTAAATGTGATGTGTTGGTGTCAGATTACATTTATTGGTTTCCCTTGTTTGGTCTGCTTTAATCATCTCATTAATTACACAAACATACATTGATATATCTACATTGATATTGATATTCATGTACACCCCTAATAAGGACACCCTCTTAATACCCATCCCTATGTACTGTAATATTGTGTGTACATTTCTTTAGAATGGAAATGAAGGAGGCAGAACAGGTTTTGAAGATCATCAGGTTTATTATTCACTAATTGGCATTCTCTCTTTACATGTATATCTCTCTCTTTCTCTCTCCCCCCTCTCTCTCTCTCTCTCCCTCTCTCTCTCTCTCTCTCCCTCTCTCTCTCTCTCCCTCTCTCTCTCTCCCTCTCTCTCTCTCCCTCTCTCTCCCCCCCTCTCTCCCTCTCCCCCCTCTCTCTCCTTTTCTCTTTTCCCTTCCTTCTAGGCAGTTACTGCTAATGAAGATGTCCTACAGCAAGAGAGACTAAGACATGAGCATGATATATCAGCTCTTCAGATGCTCCATGCCCAGCAGCTTCAGGCAGTCAATCTCAGACACAGACAGGAAATTGAAAACCTTCAAGAGATAATGCACCAGGAAACCACAGGTCAGATTGTTTTAATTGATGATTTTTACTCTCTCACTCTCTCTCTCTCTCACACACACACACAACAGGTTTGTTTATTGATTGTGTGATTGATTAACATGTACAGTTTCCAGTTTCACAGGTAGAAGAGGAACAGTTGCCAGTTGTGAAAGCAGAGCTATCAGAACTTAGACTAAGAAATAAACAACTAATGGACAAACTTCAGTTGAACCAGGTATTGCCTAACACAGAAACACACACACATGCATATGTACAAATAGCTGTGTTATGCTTACATTCCCTTTCATGTACCTGTAATACACCCACTCACAAATACAGTACAATATGCATACAAAAGTATGTGTGTACATTGTATGGGTATGTTTGATTGTTGCTCTTGTTATCATCTTATCAAAATGCTACACTACACACCCCAGCTGTAACATTGATATAGTAAAGGGAGGAATCTTTGTTTTGTAAATGTGACACATTGTCAAGATGACATTGACTGGGTCCACCACCCAATAGCACTATGAGAGAGTTGCTCCTATGATATTTCAGCAAAGGAATGTCACTCTGTAATGACTGGCAGTCAAAATAAGTGTCAAAAGAATCTGTCTTTACTACTGGGAATAAATAATGTAGAGACAGAGAGAGAGAGAGGGTCAATACATGTGATGTGCATGTAGAGTGAACAGTGAAGATGGAAGGGGAATAGAAGCTGGAAATAAAAGCACCATCTTTTTTTCTTTGTCACAGGTTATCACAGGCGAACTAAAAGATGCCATTGCTAATTTGAAAGAGCTTGTTCACCTATCGCTGGAAGGCCAGTTAAAGAACATAGAGGAAGAGAAGAGAGGGTTGACCACTTATATAACGGATATACACACCTCCTTTAAATCCCATCAGGAGATCATCGAGAGCCTACAGATCAAGAGAACACAATTCGAAGAGGAGACCCAGAGCCTTAGCAACGAGTTGGAGCGCATGAAAACCAAACTTGAGAGTGAAGGAGAAGGAGGAAGTAATGAAAGCATGTTGGGGGACAAGGAAAGAGACACAGCCTCTCTCTCTCTGACTGGAGAAGAAGAACTGCTACAGCAATCAGAGGAGAAGGAAGGACACAGTATTCAGGGAAATGGTATTTTAAAGGTTGAGTCAGAGCATTTGAATCAGCAGCTGTTTGAATTACGAGAAACAGTGAAGGAGAGAGAGGAGGCAGTTGGTAGCCTCTCCTCTCTGTTGAGTAAGAGAGAAGAGGAAATGGAGTTACTAGTACAAGAAAGGGAGGAGTTGTCAAGACAATGTACGTCACTGGCAGCAGAGCTGTCCAATACGAGACTGAAGATAGAAGAGAAGGAAGAGTTACTGACGGCCAAAGACAGAGAAATTAGGGAAAAAGATGAAGAGATAATCGAATCCAAAAGACAAAGTGGAGACTTGAAACAAGCCATATTAGAACTAGAAGAAAAGTTGAGGGGAACTAGCAGTGCCTCCATCCATGAAGAGGAGAGTCGTCTTTCCACTTTGAGGCAAGAGCTCACGAAACAATCAGAAATAATTACACAACTGACTCAAGAAAGGAATGGTTTGATTCATTCTCGTGATCAACTTTTAGAGGAACATAATGAAAGAATCAAAGTGAGTCAATCCCCCATGTAATTATTATTGTCTAGCCTGTCAAGTGATAATTTATCATGTATTTATACAAGTACATGTACATATACTGGTACATATTATGTCATGGTTGGGTTGTTCATTGGTACAAGAAACAGGTGGTAAATATTGGTTTACTGTTGTACTATTAACACACTCTCACACAGACACATATAAATTGATTGTTTTTATTATTGTTATTGTTATTATTGTTACTGACTCACTCAGGAAAATGAAAAGACACATTTAAAGGAAATCCTAGAACTCCAATCGAAGCTTTCAAAGTGTGAAAAGGACTTGGGACGACTAAGAGAACACTTGATTGAAGTAGAAGGACACCACACGGAGGAGGCCTTGAGTAACAAGGAGCAAGAGGAGCAGTTAAAAGAACAATTGAAACTGATGGAGAGAGAGCTAGGGAGAGTAAATGAACAACTTAGCCAACAAAGGTTATAAACTCTAATGCTCTTTTGTTTATTTTAGGCTTCCTTCTCTCTCTCACACACTTACTTTCTGTTTATTCTCCTTCCCTTTGCTCTCTCTTTCTCTCTCCCCCCCTCTCTCTCTCTCCCTCCCTCTCTCTCTCTCCCTCCCTCTCTCTTTCCTCCCTCCCTCTCTCTTTCCTCCCTCCCTCTCTCTTTCCTCCCTCCCTCTCTCTTTCCTCCCTCCCTCTCTCTTTCCTTCTCCAGTCTTGAAGATCATCAGTTACAGAATGATCTGGCAGCAGTTGTAAGTGAAAGGGACCATCTCCAATCGAGTCTCTTAGAGACTCAGAGAGAGAGGGACCAGAGCATTACAGCCATGCACAACCTCCAAACGGTCCTGGAACATTTTCAAAAAGGAGGCAACGAGCTTGACGAGTTACAAGGCTTGTTACTTAAGAAGCAAGAAGAGCTCGAGACTGCTAATAAAGAATGCCAGAGACTTTTGAATTGTCAACAAGAGAAGGTTTGTGATTGAAGGCTGGAATGTTATTTTAAGCTTTAGAATGATTATGATTACAATGTATAAGGGACTGATTATTATTTATTATTATTACTGTTATTGTGGTCTCTGTGTTGTTCCCATGTCCTTATCACATTATTATTATTATTATTATTATTATCATTCTGCAGTCATCAACTGGAGAAGATGTAATGGCAGCTTCCTCAGTGAGCGATCATCTCCTTTTAGAAATGAAACAGAAAGATGATACAATACAATCCCTTAATACAGAAAGTAAGCTTTTGACCACTTACGACTGTATGTGAATGCATTCTTGCACTTTGTCTCTTAATTATTTTAGTACAAAGTTATCAACTAACTCTCAAAAAGTGTAGGGCAAAGATTGAGCAGCTCTCGTGTGACCAAGACACTAACGTTGACAAGTATGATGGTCACTGCTTCATTTGAATGTCATATTTTCCTTCTCTTTGAATCTACAGGCAACTTGTAAGGAATCTTTTTCTGAGTTACATCTCAAAGCAAGATGAAATAAAGAAAAGAGATAAGATAGTACATGTCTTGCAAAAGGTCCTGGATATCGACCAGAGTGAGATTGAAAAAGTATGAGTAATGAGTTTTCCTGGTGTTCTTTAATTCTATGCCCATTCTCCCTACCATTTATCTAAGGTTTTAGGTAGGAAGGCCATGTGGTTACCCAATATATGGCCCAGCCCTCCCTCTCCTCTTAACTCACTGGCGAACACACCCACCAATGAACAAGTTAGTCCAAATGAAATTTCATTTCTTGTTTTTATATGATAATTTGTAGGTGTCGTTATCAAAGATGTTTGTGTCATTTTTGGAATCTGAGTCAACTAGAGAGATACAGCCCAAATCTCCACCTCTTCTTTCTACGTCTCTACATCCACGGCCCCCGAAACACTTACTGACGATGCAGGCTCCGCCCACCACCATGCCAGAAACCAAAAAAGAGGAGGAGCCTCAGAGTGTTGCTGTAGCTACACCTCAAAGTTTAGAAACGTTATTGGAAATAGGCAATTCTCCCAAAAGTTGATCATTATTCTAATATTATGTCACATTCAGGATTATTATTGTTATTATTATTAATATTATACTAGAAAAATTCACAAAAATGCTTAACAGAAGTTAAATAGTACAGTACATGTACAAAATCACGAGCCACAACAGATATCAAAATACTAATATCACAAGTAACAGTAGTGGTAATAATATTAATAGTGTTCACTAAGAGAGAGTTATCCTAATAAAAGCACTAACAAGCAAGGTAAGAATAAGACGAAGTGACTCCACGTCCTTATTTTGATTCGCATTTCTCCTTTACAGCTGCAAACGTCAAATCTTCGGCATCATGAGCCTCTACGACCTTGCCAGTGTGGTTAACCTTCTTCTTCACGGCATCAAATGTTGAAGATTGAAGCATTTTTTGTTTGATACCAGCAGAGTCAGGGGACCTTAAAGAGAGAAAGAGAAGTTAAATTAAAGTGCCCCCAATTAGACAAGTACATATACCACAATCTTTTGCAGCCAAAAAATTTTAACGCCTTTTTTCAAAATTCACAAAAATAAAATCCAATTAAATATTACAGTTCAACATATAAAAAATCCTGAAAATTAAAAAAACCCTGGACGAATGATGCCAAAGCAACCGCTCTATAATATACCATATAGCACAAATTTTTGTGGGCTGTAAATTTGCCCACTTTTTGCACAAATTCAATTTTTTGCAAAATTACACTGTCTGCTATCTTGTACCATGATAAATTAATTTTCATGGATCCTCAAGGCTTCAATAAATCTTCAAAATTGAAAATTTTGCACTGTATGGTATACAGAGCTAAGTTTTGTATAAATTTAAATACAATTATTGTGCATACCAATTGATACAGACCACTTTGTCCTGAGGATTGCCTTCCGCGTTTTCATAGACGAACTCATAAAACACGAAGATGGGCTCAGTGGCAAATTCTGTCGTAATGAGCGCTCTTACAGTTTCCCAATCCTGACCTTCTCCTTCTCTTTCAAGCTCTACTTTGTCTTTGGCTTTTGAAATCCTGCATATGCTGAGATTCGTCCCACCTCTCTTTTTTACTTTACCGTAGGAATCGAGAATGTCGTCTCCTACTTCTATTCCAGAACTTGTCTATAAGGAAAGACACAGAGTTGACCTTGAGACATCTACTTCATGAGAGAACTTACCATTGCTCTTCTTTTTTGGTTTAGTACAAAAGATACGAGTAACTTCTAAGGCCAAAACACCCCTTTCCAACTTTATACCTATCGCAGGGAAGGAGACTGGGAATCGTTTTACCCTAATATGGTCAAAATTGTCTAGCCACGTCACCCTCCCCCTATCTAGTATAACTCCGTATACTTGAAATCTCAAAATAGCTCGTCAGACTTATCCCTAAAAATGGAGTTTCTGTCCAAGTGCTATAAATAGATCGTTGATTGGGACAATTATTATTATGAGGTAATAATCAATGATATTTTATGGGCGTGACAAAGACTATCACTTAATTATTTTTCTGGTCACTTTGAGCATGTTAAAATTCTTATACAAAGAGTTTTTGTTTTACTAAAAGATTGGGATTTGTATTCTGTATCGTTAAGCATTAAAAAAAGTGTATACAATAATTGCAGAAAAGTCCAACTTTCATTCTAATGTGTCATAATGTTAAATTAATTGTTGTTAGGCTTACTTTACCATGCAGTGAGGTAATTCAGACTTGCCTGGCATGTAACTATAATGATACGTTTTAGGTTTATAATTTTGATTATAATTAGTTTCTCAATGGGACTTATTATGAAAATTGAGTATATATAATAGACACAATGAATGATATATAACAGGTTTCTGTAACCTTTTTGTTTGTGTAGCTCATCATCGCCTCCACCAGTTCCAACTGCAGCACAGCGTAAGGACTGCTATCGTGCTCGTGATAATTATTACAAATGTTTAGCGGAAAATGAAGGGAAAAATACAGCTGGGGATAGGATGCCATGTAATGATTTAAAGAAGATATATGATTCTGTTTGTCTCCCATCATGGGTATGTAAATTATAAGCCATTACTCTAAACTAATGAGCCAGCTAGCCTACTAGTCTGGCCTCGCCATCTACTAAAAGTATTGTAAACAAGTGTAATTATAAATATATTATTATGCTTTATAGGTGAAATACTTTGAACGTAAAAGGGTATTTGATCAATATAAGGCCAAAGTTCAACAAGAAGGTTATCAGGAAAAGCAATGATATTGCATTGAACTATAAACTATGAATAGCAAATTTTGAAGTTTTTTTCACATCCAGCAATGCACACATCAGCTATTAATAGAAATAAACGCAATGTCACAAATCTTTGTCAATTTTACCAAATAAGGAAAAAGCAGAAAAATAAGTAATATTATTTGTTATTAATTGACTGCATCATTACATTGAGCAATGCACAAATCAGTATTTTTGTTCTATTAATAGAAAAAAACACAATGTCACAAATCTCAGTCAACTTTACCAAATAAGGAAAAAAGCAGGAAAATTATTATTAGGTATTACGTCATGTTACGTTTGCATAGCTCACGTGACGTGATCTGAAACTTAGGTTACGCCCAGAAAAGACACGCCCCTAAAGGCGGTAAAGAATTTTCAAGCAACATGTCTAAACAGGAGCAACATAAAGCTATATCTGTTTTTCTTTTTCGTGAGCGTCCATATGAAGTGAACCTTGAAGTACGTAATGACAAGATGATTGTCCAAGTCCAAGACGATACAACGACAGATCAATGGAGAAACTCGTTCGATGCTAGACGTGAGTCTAAAAGATAGGTTCTCTCCCTATCATATGTATATATATTGTTTCATCATTTTAAAATAGACATAGAAGAGTTGACAAGAAAAACCGGCAATTTCAAGCAATTCAGAGTATTTGTTAACATGTTGGAGTCGGCAATAAAGAAAGTAAGCCTCTCACATCATTATTAACCTCATTCCAACTCCATTAATTTGCAGGCCAGTGACTGTGTCTCCCTAGAGCTTCTCACATACTCTGATCTTGAAAACCTTCGCCAGCGTAAATCCAACCCCAAGAGTCGTAGTCTTTCAGGTGGAGGCCTGTCGGAATTATCGTGTGACACGCCCAGCAAGAGATATCTTATTTTGACTTACTCTGCAGAATTCGATCGTATCCATTACCCATTGGCACTTCCTTACGCCGGTAAGTCTGACCCTATCATGCTCCAGGAGACCATTCGGGAGCTAAAGAAAGAGCTTGAGCTCTACAAGCAAAAGGTTAGAAGAATAAAGAGGAGAGTGAGAGATGGATTGTATTATATTGTCAGGCTTCATACAAGCAGCCTCAGCAGCAGAAAGCGGCACCAAATTTGTCAAAACTTCAAAGAAAGTAAGTTAAAATGATTGACATACGTACGTACTCCCATACATGTATCTCTCTCTCTTTTCCTTCCTTCCTCCCCTTCCCTCTCTCTCTCTTTTTCTAGATATGAGGCTTTGCTAAAGGAAAAGGAGGAGCTTGAAACGGCATATGAAGCACTTCAAGAAGAAATGGAGGAAATACTGAGAGAAGGAGGAGGAGGAGTAGAGAGTGACCGTTCATCTAATAAGGATACCAGAACACTGAAGAAGATCATCAAGAATATGGAGGTTGATGAAAATGATTAAAGTGTACAGAAACTATGATTCATTTGTAGGAGGACATGTTGAAAGAAAAGACAAAATATCAAAGAGTTTTATTAAAGAAAACGGACGAAATGAAAAACATGGTTGAAGAAGTAATGCATCAGGTATACATGTACATGTACATATTTTTTTCCTGATAGGTAGAAGAGCTAAGATCAACAGAGAGGGCTCTAAACACAAGAGTAAAGAGTCTGACCAATGAAATTGCTCTACTAAAAAGAAAGTACATAGTATATAGCAATAATAATCAATAATAACCATTGTTATTATTAGCTCGTTGGTACGTGGGCGGACTCACAGTGGTTCCTCTGATCACAATAATTATCGGAGAGCCGTCCCCGCCTCTTCTGATTGGCCGTTCACCAAACGATATCGCTCCTCGTCAGCCGAAGGTTGCATTAATAGCAACACAGGAGGTGATCATGGGAGGAGAGAAAGATATCGACATGGAACAGGTAACACGAGATCTCGCACTCCATCGCCAAAAGGTGAGAGGAAATTAGAGAAGGAGAGAAATGACATGTTTTTAATAGGCAAGTCATTTCAACGATTTGATCCAACAAGGTTCGTAATCTTATATACATGTACATGTGATAATAGCATCATTCACATAACCTCTTTTCCTTTCTCCTCTCTACAGCTACGTCCTTAACAAGCGTAAGCAGCAAGAAGAGGTCAATAGAAGATTGGGGTAAAATATTTTTTGTGTGCTGGTATTAAATTATTAATAATAATTTTTATTATTCTCTTATGCAGTAGACATGGCTCAAGATCAAGTTCGGCAGAAAGAAGTCAACTGCCTCCTCGCCCTTCTCCTTCATCACTTAACAGTTCAAGAAGAATTAACATTGGTGAGAGACTATAATGTATTATGTACATGTAATGCTCATTTTGTCTCCCTCCCCTTATTAGGCAAAAGCAGATCATCATCAGGTACATGTACATGTACATGTATGATGTACGATAAAATTATTATTCTTTTTTAACAGTTGGTAGTAGGAGCAGTTGTTCTTCGTGTACATCGTCTGATGATGAAGAGAATGTACGAGTGTATCAGCATGTGAGCAGCAGATATCACGTTAATAATAATAATAAGAAATCGACTCATCATAAAAGTGATAAGAAAAGGTCTGAATGTCTAAATAATATTTATTACATGTACATGTATGTCATGTGTAAACAGGGTTTCCCCACGGGATGTTGGCATAGTGTGCTCCAAAAATTGGGTAAAAGTCCCTGTACTATACAAGGGACTTTGCAAACTTTATCAAAAATGAATAGGAGAGATTTTCTATTGTTATCATTTTTTCTGATACATGTTCTTATGTTTTGTAGAAAATTTGAGCTGATTCTAATTCAATTTGGATTTTTTATGAATTTTTAAAATTGCTCAGAAATTCGGCCAATGACCAAAGACTATAGCGTTTGGTGTTTGGCCAAATTTTTGTTAAGACTTGATACACTTGACATTATTAATTAACGTCTCATTACCACAGAACTGAGAGCAGTAAAGGCACAAAGAGACTAACGCGTCAAGCAAAGTACAGTCCAATCACAGTGAGTGAAGAGCCTCTATCCTTCCTTTCCATGAGGACTTGTATGATATTCCATTCTCAATTACTGTACATGTACTGTAGGCTAATGCAGTTACTAGTAGCACTCCATCAGGCAGATCGTCAAGAAGAGACATTCATAATGGTCCGTGTTACATTTTGTTTTGATGATACACTATTCTTCTTCCCTACCCAATATTGCTGTATAGACTCAAACGTGAATGATAATTCTATGGAGATACAGGAGATTGATGCCAGAATTTGCGCACTGCAGCAATTTATGAAGAAATCACTCGAAACTGTTCGAAATACAAGATCCTGCCCATAAAGTATGACCATTTAAAATTTATATTTTTCTTCTTTAAGTAGATTTGAATAATATAAATTTGAATTTTATTGAGAATAACAGCAATAAATAAATTGATGATACAGCAAATCACAAAATTTATTATTATTATTATTATCATTATTATTTCTTTTTAGGATCTATTTTCTCTGTCTGTCTCGTCGCCTCTCTCTTTGTTTCATTTAACTGTTCAGACATTTTTTTCAACTCATTTTCTATAGCTCTCATTCTCTCTTCCAATAAATCGAGAGACGTCCCCTGCTCATCCTGAGTGCTGTCTCTCTCCTTATCTTTCTGTATTCCTTTCCAGTATTCATAGACTATATAGCTAGCTGCCGTCATGTATATAAAAAACTCTCCAAGCATCTCGGCCCCTAAATCTACAGCTTTTTCTTGACTGAGGGGCTTGAATTCAACAGACCCCTTGGCACCCATTAGTCTAAATTTGACAAACATTTCTAATCTGTGTAGTCCTGTAATGAAAAAAAATTAACAATAATTTTTATGCGTGGGTGTTTGAGTAGGCGTAGTCTAAATTTTGTTATTATCGTTAGTTACTTGCCTTGAGCGGGAGGGATACAGATATATCTGCGGAAGAACTCGCTTCTCTTGGCAGTTGATTTAAGCTGGTTTGCTATAGGTTTAGTGACTTGCTTCATTCCCAGATAAAGGAGTTTTCCTAGCGGGAATACCACCATCTTTAATTAAAGTAAGACACACCCACCTCATAACCACGCCCTTTAGTAATTATTATTTCAATACAGTTTATGTCAGTACACAAAGTGTTAGCCACAACCATGCAACCCACGATAGCTTTTACAAATAACACTGGATATAAACCTACAGTCTCACTTTAAGCTGATTGAACCTGGAACCAATGGAAAAATTTTTGAATGGGTTAATATAATACAACCCTGTACTAAAGAGTAAAGACATAGATGTATTAATGTAAACCCCATTTGAATTTTAGTGATGGGCGGTACCAGATTTTTCCATTTTGGTTCAATACAGAGTACTTCACCTGAGAGTATTGATGGTACTGAGGTATGGTTCTGATTACCTGTAGTATCTAGCATGGAATAGCCACATGTAGCCATTTTTAATTAATAATCACTCAATATTTATGAATAATAATTAGCTGATTAATAATTACATAGATATTAGAGTATAATCTAATTTATACTCTATTATCTATGAATAATTATTATTACTAGTTATAATAGTTAATTAATGCTTATTGGGTGTGGCTTCCGGAACCGAAACTTCGGTCGATATTACTTCAGGATTCGGTGCCAGGAAATCAAGTACCAGAACTGTGGAACCGGATACTTTGGAACCGATACCGCCCATCACTATTAAATTTCCTCTGTTTATTAACCAGTAGACACAATAAGGCTTTCAATGTTATGATTTAAATTGATGATAAATCAATAATTATAAAAATGACTATTCAATATAAATAATCAACAATCAGTATAGTCATGAGACTACAATCAGTACTGCTGGTTATAAGCATTAGGGAACCACAGTTTCAGTCTATAAGCGTCCTCTCCGTTGAGATAATAACGATGGAGATACTTGTCACGTACGAAACCCAAGTTCTGGTATAAGCTAAGTGCGGCCATGTTGGTTACCTCAGTCTCAAGAACAATTTCATGACAATCTTTTGTGATCATTGTTTCTATGCTACGTCTAACTAGATTTGAGCCTGAGAGAGAGAAGGAAAGAGAGAGGGAGAGAGAGAAGGAGAGAGAGAGAGAGAGAGAGAATGAAAGGTATTATGTAACACATACATAAAATTCGAGTCTCTAAATTTACCAATTTTCTTTCTTCTGTAGTTTTTGTCGACGGCTAGCATGGCAATGTATCCTCTGTTGGTTGAGAAATGTCTGGACTCTGTTTTACAAACAATGGCTCCAACACACTTTTCATCCTCACTATATGCCTAAATGAAAAATAACATGAACACATATGAGGTGCATTATTTACACCAAAGCTATCCCTGGCCTACAATGACTATGTACCGTATAATGGGTATATTTCACAGAGATTTAATTTCGCTAATTTTGCAGTTTTAAAAAATTCGTGAAAATTTTAAAATTTTAAAGAAAAATGCAAAATTTCTTCTTGTGAATACCTTAAGCCTACTATTTTTAGCGTCTACTAAATTTAGCTATATTAGCGAGAGAGCTTTAAACTGCTAATTAAATAGACGCCAAAATAATTATTATTCATTATAATGGTTATTATTTATAGTTAATTTGGTTAAAAACACTAAAATTAGTAACGCTAAACATGACTTTTGCTGATTTCACTAAAATTAGTAGACGCAAATAATAGTAGGCTTAAGGTAGATTGAAAGGTGATTTTTGTGAAATATTTTCTTTGGAAAATATACCCCCTACACGGTAATTTCCTTACCAATATGCAAAGATGCGGCCAGTTGTGTATAAAGTATCTGTACGTGTAAATGGAGTAAGGTTCTGAGAGATCAGCTTTCATCAGTCTTATTATGTCGGGCATCTGAGCCTCAGAGGTGTACTGGACGTATTTTATACCCTCACTCAAGGCATCCGGTACGTCTATGGCTCGCTCATTCACTATAATACTAGTGGATTCTTCTCTCGTAGTCTCGTTGGGTGTCTCGACCTCGTCGATACTCTCAGCCGCCATCATTTTTAATAGTCTGCGTGGGTGTTTAGGATATGACAGCCCCGCCTTCTTGTCCCACCCTACTTCACATGCAATATAAAAGTTTGTTTCTTCTTGGCTTAAAATAATGAAAAAGTACTTGCTTTGATAATAACACTGATTAGAAGTGCTTCTAGTGGCATAGTGCAATGTCAGGTCTAGCCCCTAATCGCTACAGAGACGACCCAACGGGTCAACTAACCAGCTTACCAAAGCCTGGAGAAGAGACCGCTGAGCAGAGCCAAGAAGAGGAAGAGGACATCATGGAAATGGACGAGGAAAAATTCGAGAAAACAGCTCGACTGTGCTCCAGTAAGTGTCAAGGCATGCTTGTTAAATTTCCCAAGCTGCGTGCTATTGTATATCTTGATAGCTGTTTGTCAACATAGCTGTCTAATGGGACCCAGTTGTGCATTACATTACTCGCCGTATGGTATTGCATTAGATAGTTTGTTAGACAAACTTGGAAAGAATACTTATGTGGGTTGTGCATTGAGAAAGACAGTGCTGGTGTCAGCTTTTTTTAAGAAAGAGAGAGAAAGAAAGAAAGAGAGGAAATGGAAGAAGAAGATCTGGATAGAGTAAATGCTTCTCTTTATACAGTTAGGAAGAGGTCAGTGGAAATCCCTCTGGACTATCTTCTCTCAGGGATGGTATTTCTCTCAGGTAAGGAGAATGAATGATATGTGATTATTAGAGAAAGGTCAGCCAGGGAGGAGCTAAGGACTTGATAAATGATAAGAGTGGCCACATCAAAAATAATGAAGTTGTTTTATGTCATCAACACTCTTCCATCTTTCCATCCTTCTTTTCCTCTCCCTCCCCCTCTGTACTTCCCCATTTCAAAGGTGGTAGGGATAATCGTAATGGCCCTATCCTCTCCATTGTCCAGCCAGTGGATGCTGATATTGACATGCTCATGGAATTAAGGAATGATGAGATTACTGACATGCTTTCGTACTTCACGTTTGTACCAAGGTACAGAGCTAGCAATAGTAATAATTGTACATGTAATGATAATAATGATAATAGTTATCTCTCTCTTGTTCTATTTTGTTTATAATTCTCTTTTGGGTTCTCCCTTTCTTTCATAATGTTTGTGCTTTCATAATGTTTGTGTTTGCGGCTTAAGTGTGATGATGATAATAATAATAATAATAATAATAATAATAATAATAATGGAGTGCTTGTTTCCTGTACTTTTGCATTTAGAAAGTGCTTTTGCTTACAATGGCCACAGGCTGTTATGACTGTTATACCCACACGCTGTGTACCTTTAGTGCATTAGCACTTACTAGATGTTGGTAATATGAATAAATCCATTTCCATAAACACCTCTCTCTTAATAATCAATTTTCTGTTGGTGTGTATGTTTTAATGCACCTGTCAATTGCTGATTTACATCTGTGTATTTAATCTACCTGTATGTGTCGATAACAATAATTATAGCAAGGCTGCAAAAGTCGTGGCAGCCATTTTGTTTGGGGGTGAATCCTACTTAGTAACGCTACTGCATTACTAATTATGCATAATATGGAGGTGTCATTAATAAGTGCCATTAAGCTGGGTTCAGAATATTTGCTTTGTGACCAGAACTCGGCCCTATTCTTGCGTTTATCATTGCGTTATATTACAAACCCAGCTTCACAGTGATGTGACGTGACCTATAGGCTTTTCCAAGGAGTGATCTAACTGATTTAACTGGAAGTGCTATATCCACAGTATAATAGGGGACTATCAACACATTATTATAGCCACTGGGCGTGTGGGAAGTGACCTAATGGGATTAGTATTCTAATGATAGCTGTGACATTATTATTCTGAGGTGTAACCCTATGTAAATTCAAAATAATCAACAGCGATAATTATTGTTTTGATAAGAGGAGGCTGAGTTATGAGTGAGATCATTTTTCCAAAGAATAGTAAGAATGGTTGTTACTCGACCATTATGGATCGCAGGTATGATCTGGCCCACAGGTATGATCGGTGCATCCTAAATGTGTGTGTTAGCTCAGCTTAACTGTTTGTGTTTCCCAGCCTTAATGGTACATTTGGTGATGCTAATGCCAATTTTGTACACATAAAGCTATTTTAAACTTCCCCCATGAGGAAATGTGTACACATGTGTCTTACATGTGATGGGAGTAAGAGGGCGATTAGGCCTATAGCTGGTTCCTTTGTAGGACTGCTGGATAGCTCAAATTATGATTATTAGCTCCCTTTTATGTATTGGGCTTCAGTTGTGAACTAGCTGTAACTATTGTGTCTGAGATTAAGACTCTTGCATAAACATGTACATGTATGGTATAATGCAGAGTAGGCTGAGATTATATAGACATAATTTCCAACCATTTTGCCCTCAGTTATTTTGGTGAGATACTGTGACTTTGTTTGAAATGAAAATAAAAGAGAGTGTGTATGTGGGCTTAACCAAACTCTGACATTGGAAAATCTATTATTATTATTATTATCATGTCAAAACAATTTCCTAGAATATGGCTAAATAAATTAAACTCTCGTCATCAAACATGGCGTCTGCATGGAGTGTACATGTAATTTGTCCTGTACATGTACATATGGAGGCAATTATATCAATTATTGTGGGTATGTACTTAATTATGGGCCTGCATTGTATTGGCTGGTTTGTTTATTATGATCTGCCAGCTGCTAATTTGCAAGTATTTTAATTGGAATTGGTAATAACAAACAATATGTTACTCTGTGTCATTTGTAGTGAGGAAATCAGGAAGAGAAAGTTTACCGTCGTCATAGCAGCAGATGAAATGTATGACTTCTTCTTGAAGAATATCATAATGGCTTTGAATAACTTTCAAGTATGCTCTTGATTTTTAATGAATTGAAAGGGATTTTATGTAAAACTTTCTATTTTCTCTCCTTTTTCCTGTCTCTCTCTCTCCCTCCCCCCTCTCTCTCTCTCCTCTCTTCTTCTTCTCTCTCTCTTCTTCCCTCTTCCCCCTCTTTCTCTCTCCTTCTCTCTTTCCTTTCCTGTCTCCCTCAGATTGAGAGTAAAGTCATCCACATGGTATACGTTCTCTCAAACTCTCGCAACATTGAGTCCACTAACATACTCCAATGGGCTTATGGCATTGAACAGAATGGCAAAGATAAAGGAGCCCCTGCCAAGGAAGGAGAAGAAGAAGAGGTTGGAGTAGTACCAGAATCTCCAACACCTAAACTAGTTTTACCAGTAAGTGGACATGCATGCACTAATGGCTGGAATGACTATACTACAAACACATTAATGATCTGTAGTTAATTATATTAAGAAAACACTGCACGAGTGTCTCCCATACTCTTTATAGTACCTGTGTCTTGCTGAGTTGTACCATAGAAATTAGACTAATATTTGTGGTTGCACACACACACACACACACACACACACACAGATGCATGAAGCCTGTACTAATTGAACTACATGTATAGTATAGTATCTGAGTGTATTGTGTAAATTAAATTGGGTCCAGTATGTTTGCAATAGTGGCAGACTTGTTTACTCTGTTAATGTTGTTCCTGTTTTAAAGAGAGAGAGAGAGAGAAAGCTCACACAAGTTTATCTTTGATGTTTATGCATACTTAAAAACCAATTAATAATTACTGTTAGTTTTGCTGTATGAAACCACACACAGGGAGAGTTGTTATTGGTTCTTTGTTATTGGTAATTCTTTTGTTATTGGTTTCTGTTCTTTTCTAGTATTCCTTCAAAGGCTCATCTGCTGAGCTGTTTGAAGACATTCCTCAGAATCAGCTCACACAGGAGTTTGGTGGAAGTTTCAGTTACATTCATCAGGACTGGGTCCGGTTCAGAATGGTACGAGTATGAGAGTATGGGAATGTAATGCAGTGTGCTAGCGTGATCTAATGAGAAGTGTTTGAATGAACTTTTGTGGTTTTTTCTTTTGATGTGGTTCATCTTTTGAGAGATAATCCACTGAGAGTTTGTCATCAAACCAATTTGTCTCTCTCTCCCTCCCTCTCTCTCTCTCTCTCTCTCTCTCTCTCTCTCTCTCTTTCTCTCCCTCTCTCTCCCTCTCTCTCTCTCTCTTTCCTCTCTCTCCTCCAGCAAGTGGAGCCATTCATTTGTGATGTGGTTGGTGTCTCTAAGAGATTAGCTCAAGCCATTGCTCCCTTTACCAAAGAAGACCTACCGGATACTTTGAAGGTATGTCAAGCATGTACAATTGTACATGTACAATTGTACATGTACATGTATGCTTGTACACATAACCATAGTTATGGAAAAAGGAATGACATATAACCAGTTTAAATTGTGACATTAACCCCATCATAATTATTATTATATCCTTATTATTATTATTATTATTATATTATTGTTATTTTATTGTTTTTTCTTACATGTACATGTACATGTACGTTTTATGACTAATTTAGGGAGGGACAGACGCTTTGTCTCGTTTGATTTCCTAAATATAATTAATGATAATTATTATTTCAGCATATTTTATGTTCCGTAACAATTAAATAATCTCATTACTATTTTCTATGGATTATTCGTTATTACAGCAACATTCTTAGAGTTGATCTTGGCGTCATTGTTACGTAGTCATGATGTCCCTGGCTACATTTTGTCTGTCATATCAATGGCACATAGTACAATATTTAGAACTTCTTCGAATATAATTTTTTTTGCCAGCTAGTAGATTTTTTTATTCATGAGCATCCTGGGATTTTTGAAAAAAAATCAAAAGCCGATTTTTAGAAAGATCTGGCTATAGCCTGTGGTCTTACCAAAAATTGGGCCTAAATTTTTATTACATTTTCTGATACATACTGATGTCTTTATACTATGTAGAAAGTTTGAGATGTTTCCAAAAATTAATTTTCAAGTTATGAGCATTTTAAAAAATAATCCAATTTTTGAAAAAAAGTAAAGGCTATATCTCATATTTTTCAAAAATGGCTCCAAAATCACCTCAAATTTTTATTACATTTTCTGATACACATTGATGTACATATACTTATGCTGTGTAGAAAGTTTGAGATGTTTCCGAAAAATAATTTCCAAGTTATGAGCATTTTTAAAATAATCCAATTTTTGAAAAAAGCAAAGGCTATAGCTCATATTTTTTCAAAAATGGCTCCAAAATCACCCCAAATTTTTATTACATTTTCTGATACATATTGATGTACATGTACTTATGCTGTGTAGAAAGTTTGAGCTATTTCTGACAAGTAATTTTCAAGCTATGAGCATTTTCAAAAACGAGCCAATTACTGTACATATAGCTTTCTACTTATTGCTTCCTACTTAGTGATGCTAGTAGCCTAGTACAGGGTAATTCATCAAAAATGTCTAGGAGATTTTTCTGTTTTATATACATGTTCTTACATGTTGTGGGGAAATTTTGAGCTTTTTCTGGTCAAAATCAATTTTTAAGTTTCAAAGTCGACTGCTACATTACTTAGCATGCTTTGTGTGAGAAATATGTACATGTAAATAGAGAAGAGAAGAATAGACGTAATTTGTTCATTACTCATTAAAGAGATTCTTATGATTGTGTTTCAATATAGGAAGCAGAGGAGAGCTTAAAAATCCACCACTTGCAAAGAAGGAAGACGTTTGAGAACCTTCACGTTGAGGAGCTTGCATCAGAAGGAGAGAAGATCAAGGAAAGGATGTCTTCTCCTTCCAAAGAGTTACTCCAGGATAATCCAGACTTTAGCGCCACGCTGGACACTGTTGATGTACTAATGAGTCGAGTGGAGAGTGTCAGATCAAGACTGGATCAACTCTGGCATGATCGGAACGAGAAATTAGAAGCTAATCTCAAAAAGAAGAAATTTGAACACGAAGCAAAGCAGGTAATGTCTCCACTCCCTCCTCTCTCTCCCTCCATCCCTCTTGGTAATTTTAAATGTGGTTGGAATGTATTGTATGCTTTTATAATTTGTGACCAGTTTACTGTAAATCCATTACTAATTACAATCCATTTATTTTAGCTATTGTGTGGAATGTTATGTATGCATTGATAATTTGTCATAATTTGTCGCCAGTTTACTCTAAATCCATTGATAATTACATGTATATGTACTATCCATTTATTTTAACTATTTTAATCATTGACCTAATTTTCGTTGAATTTAATGGACATAAATTTGATTGTCAATCTGCAATTGGTTACCTTAGTTGTAAAAAATGTTAAAGATAAAGGTCATTTAGTTATTTGGGTTTACAGTATTTGTGGGATTATTATTTTTAATATTATTATTTTTACTTGTCCATTCTCTCTTTTATTATTATTATTAATGCTCCTCTTTATTAGATTCTTGACTGGTTTGAGCAGTATGCCGAGGAGTTCTTTGAGACACATACTGAGATCGGAGAGTCCTTGGAAGTAGCTCAAGCTCTCATCACTGAATTGCTCGAGTTTGAAGAAAGCACCAAAGTAAATAAATATCCAACCTTTCACTCATCAATTAATAGCACAAAAATTTATGAGACAGTCTTCTAAAAATCACCATAATAATAATAATTATTAATTCTCATATGTAATCTTTAGTGGACAAACTTTCACAATTTCCACTGCTGCAAATTACAAACCTACTTTTGCTCTTTTTACAGCAAATTATGAACAAGACAGACAGACTATTGAGGAATGCTTCTGAGCTTGACAACCTGAAGCATTTGGGATGCGACGTGAAAGACGTGGCAGAAAAAATACAAGGACAAATGTTCGACTTTAAAAGCAAAATGAAAGAGAGAAAGAAGTTTCTTGACAACGCCGTGAGTCTCCATAACATAATGGAAAAGGTTAGCTAAATAATTAGGTATACACTTTAAGTTAGAATTTCTTCTCCGATCTTTTTTCTCCAGTGTTTAACATGGTGCATTGAAGGAGTAGATTTCCTGAGTAATTATGACATAATGAGCATAGACCAGGGACTCATTGATGCTGGTGATGTTAAGGAGCAGTTGGATGATTTCCAGGCCCAGTTCCCTCCGCCCAGCACCGAAGAGATATCTCTCCTTACGGAGGCTGTTGCGTCAATGGATAGTCAGTGGACCAGCAAGGAAGGCTTTGAGTTTGCACTCAATAGGATCAAAGAGCTTCACGATCGCTTTGCTTTTTATAACAAGCTCCTCGAGGAAATGACGAAAGAGCCTGAAGCATCTCCATCCTCCTCACCAAACCAGGGCACCGTCGACCTTCATTCGCTTCATCCCGAGCAATACTTGGGACGGACTAACCGTCGGTTGAGCACCGACGGGAAGGCAGTCCAAGTCAGTGTACTGGACGTTGACAAGAGAGCAAATCAAGCACTGGACCTCCTTGAGAAGACGGACAAGAAGATAAACAAGAAGACTAAGGAAGAGGAGGCCGAAGGAGAAGGGGGGGCCAGTAGTGGGAGTAACAACTGCAGTAATGGGAGCGATGAGGACTGTGTTAGTCTTTTAGAGTTTCTGAGTGAGGTGGACAGGACCGAGACTCCACCTACTTTGGATCTATTAGATCTTCCTGAGGCTCGCTCCCGGTCTTACTCGGCACCTGATGAATCGACTGATGGGGATGGGCCTGGTAGCTTGAAGAGGTCGAGGAGCTTAACAAGAAAGAGCCGACAGAAACTTATATCACCATTACCTGTGAGTGCCTGTGCTCACTTTCAAATGCACCATTATTTTTTTTTAATTTTTAGTCCCCAAAACCTGATATTTCCGGTCCTTCTAATTTTAAATTTGAGGAAGAAACCAAGCCAGTTAGCCTTGACGATGTAACTGTAAGTTTTTAAAGCTTTACTGCAATTTTTAACGATTTTTAAAACTTTTTCTCTAGGTTGAAGAGAATCCTGAAGACATAGAAACCCAGACAGCACATGCAAAACATAGGAGGCACGTTTTTAATGATATTCATGATCCTCCCCGCCCCTTCCCGCGTTGCATGCAAACCCACAATAGCTCTAGATAAACTTTCACCATGCCTATATAAATACTCCTCCACTATGAAGGTTTGGAAGTGATTGTGGCTTTCTTCTTTCTCTAGCATCGATCGTCCCCGGATCAGATCTGTTAGTATGAAGTTTTGCCTTACTCTCATTTCTTTAGTTACTGGTGACTCCCGCTGCTGTGCGCACGGTAGAGATGCCTCAGGTCCATAGGGTTTATATAGATGTTTCCCTACCTTTCTGTAGGTTCTAGGTAGTGTTCTTCTTCTTCCTCTTCTCCCTTCCCTTCACTTCCATGGCTCCTACCAGAGAGTAGCTTGCCATTTTTTCTTTTTCAAGACAGTCCTCATCTTTTTATTTGCAGTCCTCATCTTTTTATTTGCTTGCAAGAGAACTTGTCCTTTTTAGATGATCCTTTTTTTTGCTTAGTGCTGATAGTGTATCACAGTTACAGGCCCACAGTACTAATCTTTGCTCTTTTTCTTTATAATAATTATATAGAAGGCTGATGGAAGAACTACTAACCACAGAAGAAGTATACATAAAAGACTTGGAGCATATTATTGCTGTAAGCTCAGTTGTATTTACCTTGCTAGGACCTGTTTCTGATGGCCTTAATATTATAGAACTATGTGCCTCACTTTCTAAAAGACAATGAGCTTCCTCCCAGCTTGAGAGGCAAATCCGAGATTTTCTTTGGACTCTTACCAGAGTTTTTGAAATTTAGTAGAGAGTAAGTTTGAAATACCCAGGCATGGTAGATAACCATTTTTTATCATTGCACGTCTCTCCTAGCACTGTGCTGCCCAGGATACAGAAGTGTGTCAAAGCACCTATCAAAATGGGACTTGTTTTCCTTGATCACGAAGAGGTTAGAAGACATAAACCTATCTTTTAAAAGTCTTATTTTAATATTTCTTTTAGCAATTTTTACGATATGCAATGTACTTTAAGAACAAGCCCCAACAAGATGAACTCATTGCTATGGAAGATGAATTCTTTAGAGTAAGGACACACATTAATAAAACTTACTAATTCTTTTTTCATTCTATATTATAGGAGCTGCAAGAGAAGATAGGAGACTCGTTACTGGTCAATGCATACATGATAAAGCCAATTCAACGCATGACCAAGTACAAGCAGTTCCTTGATGTATGTTGCTATCTCTTTGTCTCACTAAAAGATTATTATTATAATGATAGGAAATGGTGAAATACTCGACGAAAGGAAAGGAAGTACACGAAGTACAGAAAGGAGCCAAGAAAGAATATTTCGGAAAGCTAAAGGTAATAGTCCATTATAGCTATATACTATTATTAATCAGTGTTGCTGTTCTTGTAGGAAGCGTTAAAAATGGTTGACTTTGTACTGCGTCATGGCAATGATTTATTAGCTCTTGAGTCACTGAAAGGATACACTGGGGACATAGAGCACTTGGGAAGGATACTACGAGTGGGTGACCTCATACTGGTGGATGGTTTCACAAAACACAAGAGAAAACTGTTCCTTTTTGAGAGTGCCCTCCTCTTTGCAAAGACAAGGAAAGGAGCAAGGGCTGGACCAACTGGATCAGAAGTGTACGACTTTAAAATGATGTTTAGGGTATGTTTTAGTATACAAGCTATTATTTATGCTGTGCTTTGTGCTGTTTTGAGTATGTTCATTATAAATTAATTGGTCATTTTTAGACATCGGAATTAATGCTGAGAGAACAAGTTCCAGGTCACGAAACCAGGTTTGCTCTAGAGATGACAAAACGTAAAGATATTATCTGCCTTCAAGTAAGAGACAGTGTGCATCAGGAATTATTACCATTATTATTTGCACATTTAATACTGAAGGCTGAAACTGTTTCAGAGAAGCAGCAGTGGGTACAGGAAATTTGGGATCTATTCTTTGCTCATATGCTAACACTAAGAGGTAGAATTAACTTGACAATTTGGAATTTTAATAGCAATTTAATGATAATTTTTTATGCATTAGATGATAACCTACAAAGTCATGGAACCAAAGCAATGTCTGGAGTAATGACAACAGGCTCTGCAACACTGACAAGAGGACGGCCTCTCTCTTACAGCATGAGGAAGAGAGTTCATTCTGTTGCTGCCAACAGGACTATGGCCATTCCTGAATCAACATCAAGAGTAAGAAGCCTCTTTTCCATTCATCCTTCTCTACACACACTTTCTTTCTCTGTGTCTCCTCTAGGAGTCTCTTTCATCAGTTGGTTCTGCTACAAGTCTCAAAGATTTTGCTGAGTACATTCGTAACAAGAGAGACAGTAGAAACTTTCCTTCTCCATATTCTTCCAATATCCCCATATCCCCGCGCTCTTCAATGGCTGTACCTTTTGGCGATAGGAATAGAATGTCAACTCTGTCGACAGTGTCAACTCTCTCAAGCATGAGTACAGTATCAGGTAGGACTATTTTAGTATAACAATACTTCATTTCTTTGTCTTATAAATGCATGCCTTGCTTTTTTATTCACTATTCAAATTGCTCTGTTTATCATTTTTATGTTATAGGTGATACCCTTGCCTCTACTCCCCGCTCAAGTACTTTAAGTCAGTCGGCTAGCAACACAACTATTAGTAGTAGTAACAGTGATCAGGAGATGGCATCAAAAGGCAACTTCACAGCATCACCATCGCTTCAAGAAGTACCACTAGATGAGAGCATTAAATTCTATAACACTCCTCTGTGATTCAGTGCATGGCATGAGAGGATCGTGCACTTTGTGTTTGTTTCAAGAAACATTATAATACTTATTTTCGTGGTGTTTATATATTAATCTTATTTTGTATTCATTCATTTAAACAAAATATAATTTTTCACTCTAAAATCAAGTTTAAATTATTGTCTTATATTTTATTGCCCGGACTAAGGACTTCAATCCAATAGCCATCGGGATCTTTAATGAAAGCCAGCCCTTTCATTTTACCTAACATAAGAAAGAACTATAAAATTATATTACCAGTATTTAAGCTGATCAATCAAAATTGGATTTCTTATGAATGTGAAAAAACACAATTTTCATCAAAAATGGGTCCGAGAGATTTCATCATTTTTATAACTTTTTCTGATACATATACATGTACTTATGTTGTGTAGAAAGTTTGAGCACATTCAAATCAAAATTGTATTTTTTATGAATTTTTAAAGTTGCTCCAAAATCGGGCCAAAGTAGGTGCTTAAGGGGATCTCGCTCCAGAATGAGATCATTTGATTCAAACAATTTCTGCAGAGCTATCTCAGAAGCTCGTCTTACCCTAACCTAACCTATTCATTTTATCTTATTATTTTTCTCTCACTTATTTCCGTTATTATTATCTCTTTTTTTTAACCTACTATTTATCCCTGTGTTATATCTATTTTGTTAAAAAAAATGTTTATTTAAGGGCTCAGTTCCCTCCTACAATGTACTATAGTACAGGGTTCTTGACCAAATTTTGCCAAAAATGACTAGGAGAGAATTCCCCATTTTTATAACTTTTTCTGATACATATACATGTTCTTATGTTGTGTAGAAAGTTTGAGCACATTTAAATCAAAATTGTATTTTTTATGAATTTTTAAAGTTGCTCCAAAATCGGGCCAAAGTCCCTGTACTATAGTACAGGGTTCTTGACCAAATTTTGCCAAAAATGACTAGGAGAGAATTCCCCTTTTTTATAATTTTTTCTGATACATATACAAGTTCTTATGTTGTGTAGAAAGTTTGAACTGGTTCTGATCAAGATCGTATTTTTAATAAATTTTTAAAGCTGCTAAAAATCAGACCAAAAACTATGATGAACAGTATTTCATAGTTATGAAAAATCTCCCTTCTTTACATGCTTTTATCATGCAAACTAAATCTAATCAAATACAATGTAGTATTTCTTAAGTTTGCTCAACAAAGCATGTACTTATGGTAAAGTTTTATTCAGGCTCACCTCCGTCAGGTTTCTTTACAAATTCAACCCCAAGGGCTTCAAATCTCTCACAGGCTTTGTAAACATCAGGAACAGATATACCAATATGCCCTGTGTCATCAAAATAAGTGTTATTTCTTGTCAGTGCATGCTTTATTACCAAATCCTCTTGGATCTGTATTGCCATTGTGATATGTTACGTTGGGATCAGTCTCACTCCCCCAGTTACTGCAATAATGAGATAGAAAATAATGCATTATAAGCTCCACCATGGCATACAGCAGCACTGGCACTACACATTAAAAGAATGCTGTACTAACTGTGTGAGCTCAATTGTTGCCTTTCTTGAGAAGGTCCAACTGTGCCTTTCATCTTTGTCAGTTGGTATGTCCTCTGCATTTTCATAACCCAAAAAATAAAGACTGAATTTCATCTCAGGAAAGTCTAATCTATTAAGCAACCTAGAGGAAGAGAGATTGCAAACTTTCAATGCTCTTTGAAGTTTCTTTGTTACCTCATTCCTAATATTCTAGTATAGAAATCCAGTGATTTCATGGGATCCTTAACTCTCATCATAGTTTGCTGCATGATGAAATCCTTGCAGGATTTGTCTGGCTCTCCACAGTGGCTGAGATAGTCAGGAAAAGGGACTTCCTCGCTAGCGGCCATTTTTATTGCTCAGGGTCGGTAAAAAAAGGAAGGGCCTGGAGCAATTTTAATTATAATTTTTCAAAGGATGGAGCAAGAAGGGGAGCAGCTCAAAAGCGAGATAGCAGCTAAGTTAGACCTCTCTGTCATACGTTACAGTCGAGTATGGGAGGATTGTGATATTCTTTGCAGAGGACTTGATATACAGCCCAGTGACGTGGTGCTATCTATAACGAGGTAGTAACTTTGAACTCTATCATAATTATATCTGTGGTTCTTAGTCTCGCTAGCCAGACCATTTCCCAGCCTAGAGAATGGTCTGGCTAGCGGGACTATTATGAATCAATAGGTGTGATAAAATTATTAATTACAATTCTTTGTAGCTCTGGGGACAATGTACTTAATGTGTTGCTGAAGAAGCCAAAGAAAATATGCAAGTCACTATCTAGTAAATCTAATTAAATTTGGAATGTCATGCAGATGCTGTTGATATGAGTCTGGCTCAGAATGCATTGCTGGAGCTAAAACTGGGAGCTATAAGAATATCTCTACCTCATGATGAGTTCCTTCAGCTATTGGGTGAAGCTCCATCAACTAAAAGGTACTCATATGTAATGCATGCTTTATTCTCTTGTAAGCATAATACCGTACTACTACTACTACAGGTTGGTGCTCTATGAGTCAGTCAAGCCTTCTTTACCTAAATATGCACAGGTATTCTGCTAATTATTAAGAAATTACAAGCACTACTCATCTCATGTTTACACAGGAATTTTGGGACTCCAATCTTTCTGTCATTGAGTCTAGCATTGCCAATGAAGGAAGACTAGAAAAATATGTAAAAGTATTCAATGAGAAGCATCTGCCTAAAGTAGTGTCATCTGAACTGCTGGATGCATTCTTTGAGAGTCAGTCAATTGAAGAACAGAGAAAAGCTTTTAATCAATTTCCATTGAAAGAGTTGAAGGATTTGACAAGGCAAATAAGCAAGCACCTTTATTAATTAGAGTATAACAACATGTCTCTCCTTTAGCTGGTATTTTTCAAGAAAACAGCTTGAAAGAGGACGCTCTGAGGCTCAGTTTGAACATGTTAAGATGGACTCTGATGAAGTTGGAGAAGCATTAGCTAAAAGATACTTTGTTGTGGCAGAGAACATACCGGCTCATGACAACTTTTACTTCAGTCTGTTCAATAGAGGGATGAAGGGATATGACCCTGCTAATAAGCCAAACTTTGCAGCTCCATATCTAGCAAAGGACAACTATGAGGAGCTTAAAGTTAGCAGAAAGATCATGAGCATCAATTGATGATTCCTATAGGGATTGATAGATCGAGTGGTTGTATGTACCAGCACAATTGAAGAGCAAGTGAAGCAGATACCATTAGGAACAGTGACTAAAGTAGGCATCTATTAGTGATTCATGTGCTACTCTATCTCTCACTGCAGGCTAATCTGTCTGATATATTTGAGTACACTAGTGAAGAATTGTGTTGTGGCATTTGTGAGTCACTTGCTAGTGTTATGGCTCCGGGTGGACGCATTGCTTACTGGGAGCTACTCAACACCCGACCTGCACCCTCTAGTGTGTTTCATTATCATGAGAAACTCTCAAAGGAGCTTCATGCAGAGGACAGGGTGTTCTATTACAAGTCATTCAATGTTTATGAAAAAAAATAAACATGGGCGTGGCTCATTAACAACAATAATTAATTTTCATTTTTAACCTTTTAAAAATGGCTTCCAGTAGCAAAGAAAATTTTCAAAGTCTCAAGGAGAGGCTCTCAGCTTACAGGCAACAGAAACAGAACAGAAAAGAGACAGAGAAGGAAACCAGTGAAGCCTCAAAGACCCAAACTGAGCAATATCTCACTGACCCCATTCTAAAGACTGATGATGATGATGCTAACACAAACCGCCCCATCACCATCTCAAGGACAAAGAAAACTGAAACCAACTCACCAATACCTTCACCAGCAGCACCAGAGACTCAGCAAGCACAGACTAAAACCAGCTCCTCTTCCAACAGTTGGCTGGTGGTTGGCCTCAAGACATTACTCTGGTTACTTTTACTTGGGTTCTTCATAGAAATTGAGTTTGGGGTTGCTTTTTTCATAAGCTCCCTCTTCTACTGGATGTACAGCTTCCTTCGAGGGAGCAAGAGAGACCCAAAGGAGTTGAGTGCCTACTCTGTCTTTAACAAGAACTGTGAGAGGATTGATGGGACGTTAGCGGCTGAACAGTTTGACCAAGAGTTGAGATATGGGCCCACTGCAGTGCGGAGATGACAATAACTATTGAGGCCTTAATGAATACATGTTTATAAATTTGTAAAAATGGTACATGTAATGACCATGCATCAGCAATAATTTTTTTAAATTGGACTTTCATTTAGAACAAATTTCAACAAATTTTTCAGACATTCATAAACTGTTGCAAGAAATAGCCTCAACTTTGTACATATACATATAGCATGATCATAAAATGCAAATTCAATCATTTTTCTTATCTCATTGTTATGTCACTGCATCGCATGTCAAGTGCAATAAGTTAAACTGTCTCACTAAATACGACTCGAGTAAATTCTCAATGTCCTCCTGCTTGTAATCCTTGACAATGACACTCTTCCCATTCTCTGCTCCTCTTATCATGGCTGAAAGTCCTATGCAGTAAATGCACACAAAAATGGAAGTTTTTTAATTAATTAAGCAAAAATTTTAGGCTCACTTTTCTCGGACGGTTTGAAGAGACAGAGTATATTGGTATTCAACTCTATAGCCCTCAAACCTTATACTTAACTCCAAGCCTAACACAGCCCAGGCTTCCCTTGGAGTCCAAGGGAAGCCTGGGCTGTGTTACCTCAGCTGTGGTTGCAGTATCATGCATGCAACCATAATAATTTTTAAGCAATGCGCATGCGCACAAGATTGCCGCAGGGCCGAATCTTTTTTCGTCGATAATTTGTCAAGGATGGAAAGCAGCCAGCGAGAAGGGGAGCAGCTCAAAAGTGAGATAACAGTTAAGCCAGATTTCACTGTCATACGTTACAGTCGAGTATGGGAGGATTGTGTTATTCTTTGCAAAGGACTTGATATACAGCCCAGTGACGTGGTGCTATCTATAACGAGGTAGTAAGGGTCTGTCAAGTTTAGAATTGTGACAAAATTCATTACAATTCTTTGTAGCTCTGGAGACAATGTACTTAATGTATTGCTGAAGAAGCCAAAGAAAATATGCAAGTCAGATCTAATTAAATTTATATTATGTCTTGCATGCAGATGCTGTTGATATGAGCCTGGCTCAGAATGCATTGCTGGAGCTAAAACTGGGAGCTATAAGAATATCTCTATCTCATGATAAGTTCCTTCAGCTATTGGGTGAAGCTCCATCGACTAAAAGGTACTCATATGTAATGCATGCTTTATTCTCTTGCAAGGCTTGCATGCGGCATACCATAATGATGATATAAGATACTCTTGATAATACTACTATACTACTACAGGTTGGTGCTCTATGAGTCAGTCAAGCCTTCTTTACCTAAATATGCACAGGTATTGTATCTACTAATTACTGAGGAGTATTAAAAAATTGGATGCACTCATGTACATGCATACACAGGAATTTTGGGACTCCAATCTTTCTGTCATTGAGTCTGGCATTGCCAATGAAGGAACACTAGAAAAATACTTAAAAGTATTCAATGAGAAGCATCTACCTAAAGTAGTGTCATCTGAACTGCTGGATGCATTCTTTGAGAGTCAGTCAATTGAAGAACAGAGAAAAGTTTTTAATCAATTTCCATTAAAAGAGTTAAAGGATTTGATAAGGCAAGTATACCAGCACCTTTATTAGAGTATATAACTATACACATCTCCTGTAGTTTGTATTTCTCAAAAGAGAAGCTTGAAAAAAGACGCTCTGAGGCTCAGTTTCAACATGCTAAGATAGAATCTGATGAGGCTGGAGAAGCATTCGCAAAAAGATACTTTGTTGTGGCAGAAAACATACCGGCTCATGACAATTTTTACTTCAGTCTGTTCAATAGAGGGATGAAGGGATATGATCCTGCTAATAAACCAAACTTTGCAGCTCCATATCTAGCAAAGGACAACTATGAGGAGCTTAAAGTTAGCAGAGAGATCATGAGCATCAATTGATCATTCCTTAAATTTCCTTTATAGGGGTTGATAGATCGAGTTGTTGTATGTACCAGCACAATTGAAGAGCAAGTGAAGCAGATACCATTAGGAACAGTGACTAAAGTAGGCATCTATTAGTGATTCATGTGCTACTCTATCTCTCACTGCAGGCTAATCTGTCTGATATATTTGAGTATACTAATGAAGAAGTATCTTGTAGTATTTGTGAATCGGTTGCCAATGTTATGGCTCCAGGTGGACGCATTGTTTACTGGGAGCTACAAAACACCCGACCTGCACCCTCTAGTGTGTTCCATTATCATGAGAAACTCTCAAAGGAGCTTCATGCAGAGGACAGGGTGTTCTATTACAAGTCATTCAATGTTTATGAAAAAAAATGAAATGAACAATAATAATTTATAAGGATGCACAATGTGAAAATTATAATTTAATATTTTGAGACTGAAGAAAACGTTTTTCCTCCCTTTAGACTTGTGAACATTCATTAAATTTATGCATTATTAGCTGTTAAACTGCTTGCTGCATAACCAATGCAAAACCACAATAATGAATAGCAACGTGGGTGGGAAATGGGAAACAAGGAATCAAATTGGGGTGGCTTAAACTCCATAAGATTATTTTTGGTGAGCTACAGTGCTTGTGCAGGTTTTTGTTGTCGAAGAATTTGATAGTTTGATTCTAGTCTCCTTAGGGGCAGGCACCAGACTAAGAACCTTCAAATTCTTTGATAATTTTGTTACTGATAAGAATCAATACCATATATCGTTTGTACATAGATACTGTATAATACATGGTTTGTATCAATAAAATATTGATATTGCCAACCACTATAGATTAGTCCTCTCATTGGCAGATTTAAGATTATGAGAAGAGCTTGGTTATAAAGTTTATCAAAGTAACACCACTATTTCTTGTCTCTTTTATTGGTTGATAAATTTGTAAAAATGGTACATGTAACGACCATACATCAGCAATAATAAGTTTTTAAATTGGGCTTTCATTTAGAAAAAAATTTAACAATTTCAGACATTCATAAAATGTTGCAAGAAATAGCTCCAACTTTTTATATAGCATATTATAAATCATCATAAAATGCAAATTTAATCATCTCTTTTTCATTGTTATTTCAATGCATGCATCTCAAGTGCAATAAGTTAAACTGTCTCACTAAAATACGACTCAAGTAAATTCTCAATGTCCTCCTGCTTGTAATCCTTGACAATGACACTCTTCCCATTCTCTGCTCCTCTTATCATGGCTGAAAGTCCTAATGCAATAAATGAACACAAAAATAGAAAAAATTCTTAATTAAGCGAAATTTTAGGCTCACTTTTCTCTGTATCGGACGGTCTGAAGAGACAGAGTATATTCTTATTCATCTCTATAGCTCGTCCAATCTCATAACCAACTCCAAGGGAAGGTTGAGTTACCTCGGCTACAAGGACTATACCACTCACATTAAATAATTATTTATTAAATTATTGATGAACGTACCGTGCGAACTTCGTAACCAATCCATGTCACGTTTGTGTATTTCCTTATCAGTCATGTGACTGTCACCTATAGATCACGTGATGCTACAACTATAATTATAATAACCAAATCATTACCTAATTCTGTTAATGTAGGATCTCCAACGTGTTCAGTCAGTACAGTGCCATATTTTTTGAGGATTGATACTATCTTGTAATATAAATGAGAGTCTCCTCGTCCAGCCCTAATACTAGCTGCAAAATAAATCCTCCTTGCTGCCGCCATTGCTGTAACGTAAAATGATTTAAAAGGGTGTGGCTCGTGCACACGTGGAGTCACGTGTGTACCAAAAAAGTTTAAAGGTATAATAATGATGTAAAAAATTAAAAGATTTTGGTGGTTCACAAATAAGAGGAGCCATTTAAAGTGTGTTTGGTGATCATTTTCTTATTCAGCTCCTCAGAAAGGACTTTTAGTTTACTGGAAAAAGAGTCAATATTCAAATAGCAACCCTAAGGAATAACAGAAAAGATAACAGTTCCAACACTTCCAGCACTTACCACTAAATGTCTAATTCCTCCATTACGATTGATTGCACTCCGTCCGTGCAGTATCCTTTGATTGTTAAATGACATGACATCACCAGGAGAGAACTGATGCTCAAGCTGACCAAAGAAGAACACGGAATTATATTAAAATAAAGAGGCTAGGTCACCTTGTATGGGCTTTCGTCTATTAGCCTCTTGAATGTGCAATAAGCTTCATAATAGCCATCAATCTCATCCTAAGAAAGATATA